>NC_092224.1:33749348-33859348 GCF_036320965.1 Panulirus ornatus
GACAGACAATACACAGACACTGTAGGATCAGACAGACACTACACAGACACTGTAGAGTCTTTTGTTGAAGGCCGGGCGCAGGGTTGTTAGATTTCAGTCAACTGTTGGTCAGTGTTGATACTGCAGTAAAACATTTGTAGTGGGGACGTGTGGCTGGGAAGGCCAGGTGTGAGCGGCGGAGGGCGCGAGAGAATATTGCAAACGGGGGGCAGAAAGGGGATGAGCGTTGCAAATTGAAGGATCAACAACCCCGAGGTTTTTTTTCTCCTTCCCAGGTCTCCAGGCCTGGGTCTGTGAGGTTCTAGGGGGTCTGAGTAGAGACTGATGGATTTCTATTCTTTCTGAGACTATTCCTTTCATCACGTATGAATGAATAAAGGCAGCAAGTTTGGAAGGTTAGTATGGGATGAAGTGACGAATCACTGCGACAAGGGGAAGGTCTCTGGAGGGTAAATATATCCTATAGGATGATGCGTGACGCATACCTCGTAAAGACGACTCAAAGGAGTGACTCTAACCTGGATAATTCCCATTACGTACTAATGATAACGATAACAATGATAATAAGTCATTGAGAAACGTGTATATATATACATAGAAATATAGATACATCAGACATTGGCGGACCTCTGCCCCACCACAAGGGGTTCAAGTCCTGGTAGTCAGTGGTGAAGACGCTCCAAAGCGGACAACAGGACGAGCAACGCCTGGTGGTGGTGGCAAATGGGGCAGAAGGTAGTGGTGGTGGCATCAGTGGGGGTGCCATTATTGCCAGTGGACGTGTGGGGGGGGGTGGCATTATTGCCAGGAGACGAGGCGGTGCCATTATTGCCAGGAGACGGGGGGGTGCCATTACTGCCAGGAGACGGTGGGGGGTGCCATTATTGCCAGGAGACAGAGGGGTGGCATTATTGCCAGGAGACAGAGGGGTGCCATTATTGCCAGCAGACGGGGGGATGGTATTATTGTCAGGGGACGGGTGGATGTCAACACTGTCAGAACCATGACCCGCAGAATGCCCAGTTCCCGGAGCAAAAGCCCTTGGGATTTCCTCCAGAGGCCCATTAGGCGCTCCTACTGAGTGTCCACATTGAACCCCCAGAACGCCCAGTCTACGGACTGTGAAGTAATGTGGCCTTTTTTCTGTCTGTTCCTGGCACTGCCTCTCTAGGGGAGGGGGAATGCATATTTCCGTGTGTGGCGGGGTGGCGATAGGAATGGATGAAGGCAACATGTATGGATATGTACATGTGTGTATATGTATATGTATAAATTTCTATTCTTTGAGGCTGAGGGGTGGGGGGGATAAGTCAGCGCAGACACTGGGGAAAGTGGAGAGTCTGGGGAAGGCACAATGAGGAAGGTGGAAAGTCTGGGGAAGGCCCAAGATGTCTTAATTACCTCGTTGATTACAGAGCAGAGCCTATTTTGCCAACTTTTCATCTGGGTCCTTCTGTTATTTGTGAGGCACACGCATGAGGGGAGAGGCTGCAGTCTGTTATCATACCTCGGGCTCTGCGCCCTGTGGGTTTCTCTCAAGGTTTTATTGATGTGGGCAACACGGGGTCTCGCACGAGTAGATGGTGTGTGATGCACCAAGGCAGGCTGGCGGGCGAAGGCAGGTTGGCAAGCTGTGGCTGGCTGGTTGGCCTGGGCGGATGGAAACCAGAGAATGTCTAAAAGATGGAGGGAGGGAAGTAGCGACAGGGTGGACAAGGTGCGAGCAGACAACACCAGGTCTTGTCTACTTTGCTGGATGAACAAGGTATTCATCTCATACAGTGGCAGGAGAGGCGTTCGCACTCGTCTTCGCGCTATTGCTGCTCCCGGCACACCTGTGGTGTGTTCTAAACTTCGTACGTTAGGGTCAAAATGACATCCTAAACAAGTCTGCGTATGGCCTTGGATTCATTCTTGAACATCTGTAGGTGTATATTTATCCCCCGGTCGACGTTGACGGCCTTAAAGACACGAACGAAAGATAGATCTAAGATCCAGTTAACCAACGCTGTCCTAAAGAGAGCTTAAGGTTAAAACCAAATTGTTCACTGAAGATAGTGGATATTCGAGGAACCAGCTGGGGATGAAGAGGTATCATTTATCATCCTGTATTTTAGCAAATGCCCCACTGATAAAGTTACCGAGTCGTGAAGCACACCAAAGGATTCGAACAACGAGTTGAAAGTATTTCCATGTATGTTTCTTAATTAACTTAAGAGGGGTGTAGGAATACCTCATGTCTGCGTGCGTGTGTGTAATTACCATTTGTGTTACGGGGGAGAGAGTTGTACACTCGTGTTGCCCCAGTCTCTTGAACCTGCATATATGTACCATTCTTTTTTTTTTTTACTTTTATGTGTATTAACAAACACAAACGCCCCAGCCTAAGGCAGGTACTCATTTACCGACTAGCCGCGAGGGGAAGATGAACGGCTGGGTTAGCTGTGGCCCGACTGCCGCGCCCAGGATTCGAGCCCTGGCGTGCTCGTATGTGATTCATGGACAGGAACGTTAAGTATTAAATCACGAAAGCTAGTTATCATGTGTGTGTGTGTGTGTGTGTGTGTGTGTGTGTGTGTGTGTGTGTGTGTGTGTGTGTGTGTGTTTTGAAACAAAACTCACATTGCAACATTGATATTGTCCAGTCCTTAGGATGCGTATTTTGGATCACCCTTGTTCTCAACACATTCAAATACCTTGCATACACTACGTTCACATTAAATGAATTCCACCAGTCCATTAGTCTAACAATTAAGAAAAAAAGATTCATTTCCTTACATCCCTAATCTCCGTTTTCTTTTTCATTTTCAAAATATCAAATGGCCCCCTCCATCCCAACATGGAAATAATCTTTCCAAATGCAAACCAGTCAGTTGATTTATAATCTTGTAACTCGCAATCAAATCGCATTCTAGTTTTTATAAAAGATAATCACTCAAAAAGCTGCTTTTAATAACATACACCAAATTTGTTCATTTCGGGGGAAAAACTTGTAATAGCAAAATCTACATTATATTTAACTCATTTAAAAGTCCCTCTACAGAGGTGGCATATGATTACACATCACTCAGGTCTAACCCTTAAAAAACTGGTATACGTATATATTTCTAAACTTACAAACCCTTAAAAAACTGATATACGTATATATACGTATATATTTCTAAACTTATAACCCTTAAAAATTGGTATACATATATATTTCTAAACGTATAGCCCCTAAAAAGCTGGTATACGTATATATACGTATATATTCCTCAACGTATAACCCTTAAAAATTGGTATACGTATATATTCCTAAACTTATAACCCTCAAAAACTTGAATAGCGTATATATATATATATATATATATATGCAAGAGTCTTGGAAAGAGGGGCAAGTATGAAGTCTGTTGGGGATGAGAGAGCTTGGGAAGTGAGTCAGTTGTTGTTCGCTGATGATACAGCGCTGGTGGCGGATTCATGTGAGAAACTGCAGAAGCTGGTGACGGAGTTTGGTAAAGTGTGTGGAAGAAGAAAGTTAAGAGTAAATGTGAATAAGAGCAAGGTTATTAGGTACAGTAGGGTTGAGGGTCAAGTCAATTGGGAGGTGAGTTTAAATGGTGAAAAACTGGAGGAAGTGAAGTGTTTTAGATATCTGGGAGTGGATCTGTCAGCGGATGGAACCATGGAAGCGGAAGTGGATCATAGGGTGGGGGAGGGGGCGAAAATTTTGGGAGCCTTGAAAAATGTGTGGAAGTCGAGAACATTATCCCGGAAAGCAAAAATGGGTATGTTTGAAGGAATAGTAGTTCCAACAATGTTGTATGGTTGCGAGGCGTGGGCTATGGATAGAGTTGTGCGCAGGAGGATGGATGTGCTGGAAATGAGATGTTTGAGGACAATGTGTGGTGTGAGGTGGTTTGATCGAGTAAGTAACGTAAGGGTAAGAGAGATGTGTGGAAATAAAAAGAGCGTGGTTGAGAGAGCAGAAGAGGGTGTTTTAAAATGGTTTGGGCACATGGAGAAAATGAGTGAGGAAAGATTGACCAAGAGGATATATGTGTCGGAGGTGGAGGGAACGAGGAGAAGAGGGAGACCAAATTGGAGGTGGAAAGATGGAGTGAAAAAGATTTTGTGTGATCGGGGCCTGAACATGCAGGAGGGTGAAAGGAGGGCAAGGAATAGAGTGAATTGGAGCGATGTGGTATACAGGGGTTGACGTGCTGTCAGTGGATTGAATCAAGGCATGTGAAGCGTCCGGGGTAAACCATGGAAAGCTGTGTAGGTATGTATATTTGTGTGTGTGGACGTGTGTATGTACATGTGTATGGGGGGGGTTGGGCCATTTCTTTCGTCTGTTTCCTTGCGCTACCTCGCAAACGCGGGAGACAGCGACAAAGTATAAAAAAAAAAAAAAAAATATATATATATATATATATATATATATATATATATATATATATATATATATATATATATATATATATACGTATATATTCCTTAACGTATAACCCTTAAAAATTGGTATATGTATATATTTCTAAACTTCTTTCCATTTCCGAACCCAAATGCTAATCTTATGCTCGCCAGTAAAGCATATACTGCCCCAGCATCATCCACAGTGTAGATATATCACATGGTAGAGTCTTTAGTATTAACGTCCCAAGATCTGTCTCACATGGTAGAGTCTTCAGTATTAATGTCTCAGGATCAGTCTCGCAATCTGATTCCTCAAAATTCTCTCTCTCTCTCTCTCTCTCTCTCTCTCTCTCTCTCTCTCTCTCTCTCTCTCTCTCTCTCTCTCTCTCTCCCCAGAAAAAAACCTATAGTTCCACTGAGGGTCCCCCCTTGACCTTCTCCCCACTTTCGTTATATGACACGTACTTCCATTAAACTCCATCATCATCATCATCATCCACCTGTGTTGCCGAGGTGTGAAGCACTCCGATCCCCCCCTGTACAAGTGTTGAACGAACTGTTAACAGTCTCCTCCTCCCTCCCCCTCATTAATTCTGTATCACCTCAACGCTAACGCGTGACGTTATATCCGGGAGGTCATGATTAACATGTGCCAGGAACGCGACCGGTCCCATAAAATCAGATCCCTATGGCATTCCCATAATGACTTCCTTCCTCAGTGAATGACCTTCCTCCCCTTAGCCAGTGTTCTAATCACCCTATCATTTAGGTACATCCTAATGGATCTCGTCACCTCCTTAGTGATATAGTCTAGCTCTCGCATCCGCACCATCAACGCATTATACCGCAGGCAGGAGGTCAAGAGAAAGGTGCAAGTGGTGAAAAAGAGGGCAAATGAGAGTTGGGGTGAGAGAGTATCATTAAATTTTAGGGAGAATAAAAAGATGTTTTGGAAGGAGGTAAATAAAGTGCGTAAGACAAGGGAACAAATGGGAACTTCAGTGAAGGGGGCTATTTTTTTCTTTTTTTTACAGAACTCAATTGAATACTACGGTCCACCCATCCCTCTCTTTCTCTCTCTTCTGATACCCCTTTCCTATAGATGTACCCCATCCCTTTCTCTTCTGTATTGTTATGGTAACCCTTTCCTATAGATGTTCCGTTCCACAACACACGATGTTCCATATTCAAAAACACTGCGCAACACATTGTCTTCCTTCAAGAACACTTGCCCGAGTCATACGTCTTCGTAATTCATATCATTTACGAATTTGCCCGTCATGATATACCTTAACCACGCTATTTTCTCTGGTGATTTCCCTCGGTCTAATAACCACTAGCAACAATCTCTCGAACAGTTTATTTAAGCCTTACTACCACATGATTATCTCTAACTAGCCACTAGTGGTTTGATATACAACATCCTCAACTACCACCCAGTCTGCGTTGAGACCAAACCCAACACCGATGGGGTGATGGACTGTTTTCAGAAATGCTTTCTCTTCTATCAATTCCACTGGAATGCCAGTTCACTGCCTCGATATTGAGGTCACCCAGTATAATCATTCTTTTTTCCCTCCCTTATCTTTCCGCATACTCGCACACACACACACACACACACACACACACACACAATCTCGACCACCACTCCTTCTATCATATCATATGATACGTATACTGTCGTTTCTAAAAGGGTTTTATATATATATATATATATATATATATATATATATATATATATATATATATATATATATATATATATATATATTATCCCTGGGGATAGGGGAGAAAGAATACTTCCCACGTATTCCCTGCGTGTCGTAAGAGGCGACTTAAAGGGGAGGGAGCGGGAGGCTGGAAATCCTCCCCCTCCCGTTTTTTTTTTTTAATTTCCCAAAAGAAGGAACAGAGAAGGGGGCCAGGTGAGGATCTTCCCTCAAAGGCCCAGTCCTTTGTTCTTAACGCTACCTCGCTGACGCGGGAAATGGCGGATAGTATGAAAGGAATATATATATATACATATATATATACATATATATATCATATATATGACTGAAACTAGTGATACAATTTGTTTTCCCTTGTGTGATCCCGTGTATCAACCCATCCCTCAAAACCTAACTTTAATCATGGAATCTCTTGAACATACCAGACAATCCTAACTCATTACAGATTCGCCCTCAACCCCACATATTTCTCGTGTCTCTTCTCCAATGTTTATGTGTGTATACGCTCTATGGAACACTGGCCCGTTCTTATTCAGTATCATCTCAGTCCCTACAAATACACCAACACCATCACTTTTCAAACAAATGGTTCAGTTCTAAAAGTCTATAATATACGCCATCTATGATTCGTACAGTACATTTTTACAGATGACTTTCTTGATATTCATACATATATATCCATTTTGCTTCACATAGGTAAGTAGCCTTTGAGGATGTGCGACGTAATACATTAATTATCATGAACATATTAGAACACTATCATTATAGTAGACTGTATATACAGTCATCAACTTAAGGTCTCACTGTGCCAAAGGGGATTAAGTTTCGTAGATTATCTTTTGTTTTTGAAGTAAAGTTTGGGTATTCTTGCCTCGTCACCTTTCCCTCGTACTGATCGATCGACCACAGGTCAGAAAAAAAAGGACTACAATTAATCATCATATACTTTAAGTTATGGTGATGTATGGCTCTCCTCCTTAAAGGCACAGGGGGGTTTAAAGGGGAGCCATCAAGCCAGCCATACTGGTGGCTTTGGGACGCTAAGAGAGGAGGAGGAGGAGGAGGAGGAGGAGGAGGGGAGGGAAAAAATATGAGGCAACTTAGAACTTCTATAAGAGTTAATTAATCCGCAGCAACTCTTTGAGAGCAGCTGAGACGTGAGGTCTGCTTATGGAAGAAATAGTTTCTTCTCCATGATATATGACTGACGGTGTTTATATATATATCTTTTTGCCAACCTTTTTGACCATCAGGTTCCACGGCGACTCCGAACTTCTTTGGAAGGCGTAACTGATGGGGAATCTAACTCACTCATACACACACACACACACACACACACACACACACACACACACACGTGTGTGGAGGTGATGGTGGTGTGTACGGAGTGGCTCTTGATCAACCTTGATCAACGACACGAGGGAATCGCATCACCGAGCTATAGACTACAGAGAGAGAGAACTTCATCATCTGGGTATAGACTGGAGGGAAAGTTTACCTCCGAGCTATAGATTGGACAGAACTTCGCCGCCGAGCTATAGACGAGAGAGAAATCAGACACCGAGCTATAGAAAAGGGGGGCAAACTTTGTCAAAGGATCGTCGCCGCGCCGCAGACTAGAGGGAACTTTATCAACGAGGAATGGGCTGGATATACTCGCCTTACTAGTATAAGGACTGGAGAGGGGGAACTACATCACCGAGCTATAGACTAGAGACAAATCACATCACCAAGCTACGGACTGAGGAGACTTTCATCGCCGAGCTGTGAACTGGAGAGAACTTTGGTACACAGACCCCTTCCAATATACACTAAGAATAAGCGGCAGCATTTACCCAATTCTATCAACATAGACTCACGTCATTACCTTCAGTCTTAGGTGGGGTCTGATGGTGTCACTGGTTTAGCTGACGAGAGAGAGAGAGAGAGAGAGAGAGAGAGAGAGAGAGAGAGAGAGAGATTCAGCAAGTAATTCAATAAGGACTTGAAATCTACTTCAAACATCAATTATATAATCCGCGGTGTTTGGTCTTAGGAAGGGTACAACCACCTCACGACATCATCACAACATCAACAGACACAACACACCAGAAGGGAGGGAGAACTTCTGAGTCAAATACTAACAATATGTGGCTTGATGACAGATCGTATCAACGGACGATATCCAGATATGCAGGAGCGAGCAAATCACTCCTGTACAGGTTCTAACACCTTAAGGAGAACCAAAAGGAATCACACCTGTTGAAAGCCATGAAAGTATACCTATTCACAACTTAAAAAAGAAAAAAAAAATATTTACACCTGTTGAAAGCCATGATAATACGATACCTAGACACAATTACTCTCCTGCACCCACGCACCTTGCCTCCCAATTCACACACAATGACGATACAGAGAAGACAACACAGCACTCTACAATTCGTCAAAAAAAAAAAAAAATGAAAAGTACCCTCGCATGGAAAACATCGAAATAGAAAACGTACGAAGCAATTAGCTAATAGTCAACAGAAGCAGCAGCACCACAGAAAAAGTATGGCAGTAGCTAGAAGAAGACAACGATGAATGCAAACTTCAGACACATTCAAAAGCTAGTTAAACATGGAGCAGCCTTAGTTTCCTACGGAGCCTCAAAGCATTTAATGAAGCCACGAGCCATCAATCGTGGTACAGTGACCAATACTCAGCTCTACTGATCTGTTTTCTTTTCCCAAACTAACAAAAATCATCATTACACTTTCAGTCTGTCGAGGGTTTATGAATAAGGCACCAGAAACACGTTTCCAGCGAACTTCGAGGGTATATGAATAAGGCACCAGAAATACGTTTCTAGCAAACCTCGAGGGTATATGAATAAGACACCAGAAACACGTTTTCAGCGAACCTCGAGGGTATACAATTAGGCGCCAGAAATACGTTTCCAGGAAACCTCGAGGGTATATGAATGAGGCACCAGAAACATGTTTCCAGCAAACCTCGAGGGTATATGAATAAGGCACCAGAAACACGTTTCCAGCAAACCTCGAAGGTATACAATTAGGCACCAGAAATACGTTTCCAGCAAACCTCGAGGGTATACAAATAAGGCACCAGAAACACGTTTCCAGCGAACCTCGAGGGTATATAAATAAGGCACCAGAAACACGTTTCCAGCAAACCTCGAGGGTATACAAATAAGGCACCAGAAACACGTTTCCAGCGAACCTCGAGGGTATATAAATAAGGCACCAGAAACACGTTTCCAGCGAACCTCGAGGGTATATAAATAAGACACCAGAAACACGTTTCCAGCGTACCTCTTAAAGCACATCAGGGAACCCACACCATCTACCTGTATTATCTTGAACTATCACTCCCATTTCAGAACTAAACCTGCTTCCGTCTAGTTACTTTCCCTAACCTCTTTATTCAATATCAAGTACCATCACAAAAAGATCTCACACTAATGCTTTGGTATCAGTCTGATGGACACATTCATTTTTTACCAAAGATTTCCGTGAACGGATTAGATAACAGAATATCAATAAAATACGCGAGAAATCTTGAAAAGTTCCAGAAGATTCGCGATTCTCTGAAAAAGAGACAGACAGTCTGTCTCTCTTAGGAGGCAAGAGAAGCCACAAGATGATGACCTTGATGTTCACCACCTGATGTCATGATTACGCTAGAGAAGAAAATATGAGGCAACCAATAATGTCCTTTTTTTTTTCACTGAATTTTTTTTTCAAATTTCCATAATTTCTATATCTATGTAGATTATATATATATATAAACTATGATGGAGGGGTTGGGGGGAAGTGGTTGGTGTTGGACGATGTAATTACTGTGCTGAAAGGAGCGGAATTTTCCCGGGGCTGGTGGAACTTTCCAGAACAAGCGTGGTACCACCTCAACCATCCAGCCAGCTAAACATCACCCCGGACAAGCACCATGTCAACCACCTATCCCAGCCAGCCATCACCAGGAAAAGCACCATCTCAACCACCCAACTCAGCCATCACCCCCAGACAAGACACCACTTCAACCAGCCATGAAGCGCCCTCCCCATCCGGGAATCTGAGGCAGGTGGCGTGTCATGAGGACGGAGTAGTTAACATTATCATGCAGAAAATAACTGTTGGAGAAAGATCAGCTGTTCACGTTTTTTTTTCCAAACGTTTGTATCAGCCATGACGGGTCGTCAGGCAGGACGTCAGGTGATAAGAGATGATAAGAGACTGGCAGATTAGGCAACACTCAATTTCTTTCTTGTTCGTCTTTTTTTTTTTTTTCTTATCACGTTTTGGTCTGAACTATGAAGTTTAATGCCAGGAATTGATAAAAAGAAATCCGTCATGAGCGTACCTTCTCGTATGAGGTTTATACCCTGGCTGAAAATAAATGCCATAAAGACGACCCTTTTTTTTTTTCCACAAAACTGTCTGTCTTCCTGCTCGAGCACAATTTTTTTCTTCGTCAATCTTAATTTACCCCCTCCCTCTCTGTCCTGCATAGTTCAATGCCCAAAGTAACTTTCTGCTATTAAGAATATTTTCTAGAGATATTATCCTTGGTCAGATTTATTCATTCTCCCCCCTCTCAAAAAAAAAATTATGTGACATCCTTCCACACATTACGACCTCAGGTTTATTCCACACCATCACCAGAACCTCCGTAAATCAAATTCATTCTCAAACCTCATCATCAATTACAGCACCTTAATAATAATAAAGTTTATATCCTCCCCTCCTCATCAACCCAGTTACAGAGTGTATTCCAAAGCTCCCGAACTCTGGATTTATTCGCCAGCGTAAGACTGAGGCGGAGGCAAAGCAGCGTCCCCCGTAATGCCCTAATACAAGCGAGCCATTTCCCACCCCTCACCCTCACCCGCTTCGTTACCATTATATGAAATACAGAAATCCTTCGTCGTTGAGTTTGTTGGATTCACTACCGGATGGCGCCAGCGGCAGGGGGAGGGAGAAGTCAGCAGGGGGCACAGAAGGAGCCAGCAGGGAGTGGAGCAAGTCAGGAAGGAGGGAAGGGAGCAGGACCAGAGGTCAGCCACTGACACCAGGAGGGAGGGCTGCCACGTAGTAAAGTGAAGTCAGGAAGGGAATGAAACATATGACAGGAGTGAGCACCTGAGGCCAGCAGGTGCAGCTGGAGCTACACCCTTACAACTGCTGGCTGCCTCCTGCACCATCTACTGTGTGTGAACCATACAGCAGAAGCAGCAGCAACAGCAGTGACCACACATCCTAACCCCGGCAGCCTGCTACACTTTCCGCTGCGTAAATTGTTCTGAAGCAAGGGACCAAATATGTCCCCTGCTCTTGTCTGCCGCACTGTCTGCTGAGTACACACACCATGCAGCAGTAAGGGGGCCACATATCTTCGCTTCTACTGCCTTATCGATCGTCTGCTGAGTACACCATCCAGCAGCACTGCTGTTCTGACTGTCAAATAACTTGAACAGAAGTACGTACAGTACATTTGTACTACTGCTACTGGTGCTGCTGTGTAAACAGCACAGCACCTACAACACACACACACACACACACACACACACACACATACACACACACACCTAAGCCTAAGCCAGGTAAACATTCATCGACCAGCCTCGAGGGGAGGTTGAAAATCTGGGTTGCATGTTGGTCGAAACACAACGCCTAGGATTCTAATCTGGGCCAGCCCTTACTTACGTAAAATCATGGTCAACGACGCTGAACACTACACAACGGGAGCCTGCGAGTGTGTGTGTGTGTGTGTTTGTGTGTGTGTGTGTGTGGTGGGAGGAGTTGAATGACGATATAGAGAAGTTCATCATGACTTCAATTGATGTGTGAACTCGTAAACCGGCTCGTGAGTCCTTAAAATGCATTTATAATTTACATATGGGTAAAATGGATAACCTGTTCCCCATTCCTATCTGGTTGAACTGAAATGCGTGGCCAATTACAAATGGCGAAATTTAATTAGTCTATTTAGAACTAGAAGAACTAGATCAGGTGCCCATATCCAACTAGTTGAACTGAATTAAGTAGCTAGTTAAGACGAATTAATTGTCGCATGCCGAGTTCAGCTAGGTGAAGTTGACTAATTAACGATAGCTGGGTAACCATTCACAAATGGGCTACCTGGCTTAGGAACCTATTTACAATGGGGGGAACACGGCTATTGACAGTGAGTTGAACAAGATCACCTCCTCATTTACGGCTGGGTAAGCTGTATTACCAACCCATTTACAGTTGGGCGAGCTGGCCTACTTGGGACCTATTTGCAATAGGGGCGAACTAAGAAGGTGAGGAGGGATTCAAAGACTTTGGAAATGGTAGATGTCAAAGCAACAGGACGACAGTTAGAGTGGTTAGGACGGTCACCCCTGGATGGGATGGTGTACGGACGTATGTCTCCTAGACTATGGAAAAGATCTGGTATTTAAAACGAAACCGAACAGACTAATTAGCACAGGTGTAAGTGCAGAGTCTCTCTCTCTCTCTCTCTCTCTCTCTCTCTCTCTCTCTCTCTCTCTCTCTCTCTCTTTCACTTCTTTTTCTCCACCCACCTCTCTCCGTCCTTCATCTGCCTCTCTCAATCCCCCGCCCCCTACAGACTAATCTTCCCTGGGTCTCCTCACCCTTTCTTATAACCTTAAATCACCGTCCACCCTAACCAGCTGTCACCACCTCCCTCGCTCCTCTCACAGGAGTCTTCCCAACCTTCATTTTTCCCCTCTAGTCTTCTCCCCAGCCTTGCCTCTCTCTCTCTCTCTCTCTCTCTCTCTCTCTCTCTCTCTCTCTCTCTCTCTCTCTGTTCCCCCAGCTTCCCAGCCTTCTTCGCTCCCCAGCCAATACTCCCTAAACCCCGTTTTCTTTTCTCTCCTTTCTCCCCAACAGTATCATTCTCTCTCTCTCTCTCTCTCTCTCTCTCTCTCTCTCTCTCTCTCTCTCTCTCTCTCTCTCTCTCTCTCTCTCTCTCTCTCAGACCTTAGTCCACATACTCCTCGACCTCAGCCTTTGAGTGAAGTACCGCTGGATTTTTTTTTTTTCCCCCTTGGTCAAGCCCAACACCAAATACCGTCGCCCGCTCCTTGCTTTAGCTGTCTCATCTACGAACTGGATTGTGCAAAGAATGTCCTACCGCTAGAGGATAAGCACATATCTTTTAAGGCATAATACTGGAGCATTAGGAAGGAGGGAAACTATGTTTTCTTATTCATCTCTGAAACTACTTTAGTAGAGGAGGATAAGCACATATCTTTTAAGGCATAATACTGGGGCAAAAGAAAGGAGGGACACTATGTATTCACCTCTGAAACTACATTAGTAGAGGCAGAAGCCTCCGTGGTAGTGATGGCCTTCATCCTGACAGAACGGGGAAAGCGAGTCGTTAACACAGTTTTAAAAGAGAATACTAATAGGCATGTGTTTGACAAAGATACAAGATGATAAACCCACAGTGTATGAGATGAAAAACAGACGTAGGGAATCTTGGTGGTAGATGGGTGAGCAGAGACTGTGGTCTTGCCAGGTGGGGATGGGTCGGATCACAGACTGGTCACGGATCGGGTACATCAATGGGATTTCCCCAAACCCTGTGCACTCAGGTCACCTGATGGGATTCAGATAACACGATCACTTCCAACGGGAGCAAATTGGCTGGGCCTGAGGGTCAGTGACCGAGTTAGGTGCATGTGACATACCACTGGGAACTTGGAAACTGTTCCCAGAATTCCCCAAGGCCCTTATATATCACAAAGGAACGCATTAGCCTTCTATACACTAATGCTGAAAGTGCTATATCAAAATGGAAGTAGCCATTTCCATTGGAGTGTTATGAGCTACATGTCCCCTTGGATCCTCAAATAAAAAGAAATCCAATACCATTCTTCAGACTTTCTGCTGTCAGTGCATTTTGACAGTCCTGTGTGTAAGGACTCTAGCAGCCTACACTGACGTTCCAGAAGACACAATAACACGAGAGAAAGGGTAGCTTCAATCTGGGCCAGGGTGGCAACAGATACGGTGCTCTGTGAATGGCCAGTTTACAGAAGGCAAGCTCCTGTAACGGACCAATCAGGAAGCGACGATCTCAGCGTCCACTTGCTACATCTGCCAGCTGTGTATATATAACCTTACAAGTACCAGGATATGTCATCATTATTCTCCTGATGTCTGGTGAAGAATAAATTCCCAGCTCTTGTTCTCATCTTCTTAACTATTACTTAACTTTGTACACGCTCTTAACGTAAGACCGAACGTTATTGCACTTTAAAAATTGGAAAAAATATGAGAACAAGGAGTCACTCACAATATGAATAGTACCCGATTATGTAAAGTTAAGCATTCTGGACATAGGAAAATTTAACATGACTTAAAATGCTCAGAAATATGATATCTAGAGAAACTGAAGGAGAGGATCTTGGAGTTGCTATAAGCTACTACTTAAAGTATACTTAACAGTATACACCAGCAAACAGAAGCTAGGCTTTACAGCTAAGAATAATCGACCACAAACTACCAGAAACAGTCCTGACTCACATCAGTGCATTCGTAAGTCCACATCTTTAACATACATTTTAGCTTTGGTTTCTGAATTACCAAAAGTATAACAAAAAAATGGCTACTTAATTCAACCCAACGAAGCCATATGAATCTGAAGCTAAGAAGATTGAATCCCTTTTCTCTTACGAACTGTGGACTTTGCAATGGCTCGATACAAGGTCTCAAAAATTCTGAATAAACTCGTATATATAAATCTAGATCGCTTGAAATACGAGGAATTACGGCTGCTAAGGCGAATGAAACAAGAGCTCAAAAGATGCCACGCTAACGCAGACATGGAAAGACATGCAACACAGCGACTACACGTTGCAAGCAGCCAACAGGAAGGACAATTGGCGAGGAAGACAGAGAGAGAAAGAAGGCCCAGGAGCAACCATGGATGAACCTTCTGAAATGTAGACACCAAACTATATCATGTGGGTCTTGTTAGGAGTGGAGTCATAGCGAGAACTTTCACCATCCAAACTGAAATTAAGATAATATTAGAAAGAATTCAAGAACGTTTCACGAGCATGACTGGGATAATAGGTCGGATTCGAACCCTGGGAAGGGTGTTCGGTGGGTTACCAAGGCCACAAGGAGGTTAAAAGACAGCCACCGGTCGCTATGTCCAAACCCCGACCTCTTCTCAGTGCGGATAGCATGGTCTTCAACCCTCGCCATGGCTCAGATGGTGTGACAAACATATGTCTTTGCACCAAGGGTTGGGTTCGAACCCTGGGTTCGAATTTGACCCTCTGGTGCATATATATACATATGTCTTTCTGCTGATATGAACTATCATACATCATCAAAACGGCCTCATCAGAAGAGGGAGAAAGATACAGATCCAGGATATATATGCAACTGAAAAACAAAATATGAAAAAAAATATATATGCTTGAACTGAAAACGTCTCAACAAGGAAGTAATTAAGTCTGTGAGAATCCCTTAGGATATGTCAAAAAAAATATATATCAAACGAAAACAAGAGAGTCCTGGGGAAGAAGAAGATGGGGAAGCTATTTCACATCCTGACAAGGGGAATTAAGAAGTACAAAACTGCACGAATTATGCACAGAAAACTTCAAAGGAAACCTGGTGAAATGTTTGGAAAAAAGTCCCAGATGAATCCTAGATTGACAACAAAGGAAGGCTCGTGGCTCGACAGAGAACAACAGTCAGTACTTGTGAAGAAGTACGCGGTGAGCAGTACGCTTTAGCCCTGCCCTGTGGCAGAATCTCCTCGTGGGATATACGTGTTCTCTCTCTCTCTCTCTCTCTCTCTCTCTCTCTCTCTCTCTCTCTCTCTCTCTCTCTCTCTCTCTCCTTTTCAGTCTTTTCTTTCGTACTCTCTCGCCAAGCCTCATTTTTTTAACTTCCTGCTTCCCATCCGCACCTCTCCTGCTTCCAGCCACTCCATATCCACACATTTTCCTCCCATTCTCTCCTCATCCATACACTCTCTGCCAATCCACTTCACATCCACGTCGTCCCTGCCATCCACTTCACACACCTTCCTCCCATCCACTCCACAATAACATACCCACCCACTTATTTCTCTCAGTACCTATATCCATCATCCCCCTTCATTCTACACGACTTTCACATTCCCCTCCCCTTATGAAGGAAGAGAAATGAATGCTGATGTAAGATAGAAATCTTTCATCCGCACTCATTTCTCTTCCTTCATAACCACATTCTTTACCCCCAAATCACGGTAGTGCTTCTCTCTTCCAACATTCCACACATCTACTTCACATCTGCATTCTTATCTTTCCCATCTCTCCTATTCCACATAACACAACAACCCTCTCATGCCTCCTCCCCTTTTTTCACATATCCACCTATCCCAATCCTTCTACATTCCTACATCCCTCAATGAGTGGGACGCATCTACACCCTACCCATCCACCACCCTCATCCTACTTATCTATCTCCACCCTCACCCTACTTATCTATCGCCACCCTCACCCTACTTATCTATCGCCACCCTCACCCTACTTATCTATCGCCACCCTCACCCTACTTATCTATCGCCACCCTCACCCTAGCTGGTCCCACACACACACAAACACACGACCCTCACTCCCATCACATCCCTCATTAATACCCAGCCAATATGCGTTAATTACACTGATTCACCTGCCGACGCGGGGGGGCTACACTGTCTGCTCTCGGCCCAGGGCGGCCCCGTCTTCGGCCCTCGGGAGGATGGGTCCCGCCTCTGGGACATCCCTGCCCTCATCCCTCGGGAGGATGGGTCCCGCCTCTGGGACATCCCTGCCCTCATCCCTCGGAAGGATGGGTTCCAAGCCACGGCCAGCCTGGCCCTGAGTAAGCTCTAAGGATGATGGGTCCTGCCACACACAGCTCTACTCTCAACCCACAGGAGGGCGAGCGAGTCCTGTCCCAGGGTCGGCTCTACCCGTAGCCCTTGGGAGAATAGGTCCTAATCCTAGGGCCATCATCCTGTACACAACACTGCTTTCGAAGGCTACACCTCTCAAAGGCTGTATGTGACAACGTACCGACCATCTTGATGGTACATGATTAAAATATTGTCCCTGGGCGGTACACAAGGACACTGTACGCCAGTCATCGTAATAGTCGTCTTAATTGCCTTGAAGAACTGGGTGATTACGGGACACAGATGAACTGGCTGGATAGATGACCAAGAAACTATAGACTCCATTCACATGACAGTGATGGTGCCTTTAATTATTATTACTATCATTATTATTATAATTATTATTATTATTATTATTATTATTATTATTATTATTGTTGTTGTTGTTGTTGTTATTATTGCTATATTATCATCATTATTGTCATTATCATCATCATTACCATTATCATTAATATCATCATCAATTTTCATACCTGATCGCCGTTTCCCGAGTCGGCGAGGTAGAGCCAGGAACAGACGCGAAGAAAAGCCACTTCCGCTCACCTCCATTCTCTAACTGTCATGTGTAATGAAGCAAAACCACAGTTCCCTATCCACAACCAGGTCTCACAGACCTTTCCATGGTCTACCCCGAACGCTTCACATTTCCTATTTATTACACCGACAGCAAGTCGACCCCAGTATACCACATCTTTCCAATTCGCTATATCTGTTGCATGCCTTTCAGCCTCTTGCGCGTTCAAGCCACGATTGCTCAAAAAAAAAAAAATTCACTCCATCCTTCCATCTCCAATTTGGTCTCCCATTTCTCTACTTCTGACACATATACCATCTCTGTCAACCCAATTGACATCATCATCATTATCATCATCATTATCATTCTAGATATCATTATCATCATCATCATCAAGCTCCCAGCATGGAGGAGAGACAGCAATATACAGGTGCACCACGGTGCCCATGTGACAAGATGTAAGTCCCTCTCTCTACACAACGCTTCAGTGAACAATATCATCATCATCATCATCATCATCATCCCAGCAGATCGCGACTGAGGATCGCCCATTTGATCCGAGGTTGCAATTAGCGTTGCTCTGTCCAGCGACGCCGCTCCAAAGAGACGGAGCGCCGACCCCCCCTCAATGGTGAGAGGGAGGAAGGGGAGGTGGGAACTTCCCACAGCCCCCCCTCCGCCCACCTCCCCCTTTAAGCTTTCTAAACCGGTGTTTGAGGACTGTGGAAATGAGAGGCATTCAGAACGGTGTTGCTTCACAGAGAGAGAGAGAGAGAGAGAGAGAGAGAGAGAGAGAGAGAGAGAGAGAGAGAGAGACGTTCGAGTATCGCTGGATGTTAGAAGGGCCATGTACGAGCATCCATGGGTTGGCCTCGTCTCGTGAACATAAGCTATCAATTGTTAATCACACACACACACACAGCGGAACGTCACCAACTTTAGGATAATCCGTCGGTGAACTGATACATCAGCTTCGTCGATTCCGTGAGGTTGGCACGGGAAAGCTAATAAAAGAACTCATCCAAATCCATGGCAGGGACGAAATAACAAGCCTGGAACACCCGTCTGATATAGACATGCGTCTGTAGTCTCCAGGTTGAAGAAAATGCTGACTAGCTATACCTTTACGGAGGACTGGTTCTCTTTACAGATTATTGAGGGTCGTAGTGGTGTATAGCGTACATGGGGGGAGGTGGTGAGGAGTGGTATGAGACTCAGATGGAAAGGAGTGGAGAGATGTTGGGAAATAAGGAGGAGGAAGTGAGGGTAAATAAAAAAAAAGGCTTCAGAGGTGATTAGGTTATATAGGTTGGGTGTTGATGTCTGTCTCAGAGGAAGGATGTTTTGGTTGGGGTAGGATAGTAAAATTGGATGTGAGGGGAGACAGGTAGAAGGTGAGGATGGAAGTTGAGAATGGTCAGATAGAAACAGAGATAGGCATAACAATAAACAAACAGATCAAACGAAAGAGAGAAGAGAATATGAAAGTGTGTGTTTATGTAAATGTATGTGTGATTGCCAACTGTCATATTACTATTTCTGTGTTATGGGGAGAGTTTTAGAAATCCGTTTTCCCTTTATATATTCATGCATATACGTACTGTGGTTTTAAAAGTACCTAACGTCTTTGAAGCAATACTCTACAGTAGTTAGGGTGTCGGATGACGTTACAAGGTTTCAGTCAATTTTGCAATACGCCTCAGGCAAGACGTGTATACATAAATGAACATCTTTCGGAAGTGGATTCCGTGTCAGCAATGCATAAAATCCTCCCATTTTCTTTTCTGATACGATGTTTAGTGTGGGAATTCACCGAGGGTAAGATATGAAATCGACTCTTTTGATAACCAATGGCTTTATAACCGAGTCAAAATTTCCCGAAGTCGTCGCTTGATTGATGTCTTAAACGGACACCGTAACTGTTGGTCAGAACGTTTGTGTAGATAGATGAATGAGCGTTGATCACCATCGTCCAGCTCTCGCTGACTCTGCATAGGAAATGTATCTCTTGTATCTGAATCGCACATCCTTCCCATCCATGAAACATTTTCATCCTCCTTTGATCCCTTTTCGAGCTGGCAGTCGCACTTAATAGACATCCCCTGACGATACAATGGTCGTTACAATTGTGAACAGCTGCCACACCTGCCTTAGTTGTCCCCCCCTCAGTCTAGTCCCATTCAGCTCGGGGAAGGACGTATGCCTAACCACAGTGCTCGTCTTCTTGAATATCCAGGCTGGTTTGTAGCTACTGCTTGTCCGCCAAAGCAAAGCTATCAAGTTGCATGCAATAACGTCTATCGACATTACTTTTTGGCGTGGGAAGCGCTCGTTTCCCCCGGGGGCCTCGTTCACCGCCAACTGCATGTGCTTATGGAGGGTAAGGGGGGGTTTATGCGGGATGAACACGAAGCCGTCCACCTGCAACTTGGGCGTCACATGCTCAACAGTCTCCGACGAAGGAGAGGCACGACCCAAGACCTTGAAAAGCTTGTGTGATTGTTTACCAGCAGGCGAGGTTGTGTGACGACATCTAAAGAAGACTAGAAGTTAACGCAGATGGGGTCTAGATTATCTGATCTCTGTGCCAGGCGAGAGTGGCTGGTCATACTCAGACATGTACATGGCATATTTACCCGCTCCGCAGCGAGATCTGCGATGATCATTTTCGAAAGTGTGTGTGCAGACCATCTTCGTGTACCTGTCTGACGAAGCCAGATTCCAGTGTCAGCTTTCCTCGTAGTCACATGGGATCTTCTCGACGCGAGACATATTAGTTTGTCTTTCTCTCCGGGAAAAGACATTAACCTACCGTTGATCAAGACAAAGTCTCCTACCAAGAGACTAATTCTTCATCAAACTTCACGAATGTCCATTACTTTCATGGCAGTCTGGTGCGTAGCTTGAACACTTAAAAAAAAAAGTTACCTCGCCATACCTCGTGCGTAGCTCGAACAAAAAAATAAAATAACCTCGACATACCTGGCCATACCTCGTCCCCTGAGTACTTTAAGCCACAGCACTGAGGTAGTCTGGTATATAATGATACTACATAATACTCCAGAGGAGGCTGACGTACCGCATTAAGCATTCTTAACAACACGACAGAATAGCCGACCGACCGCATCTTTTGAAATATCTGAGAGTAATTGAGGTTTCGGTAAATCAAGTCAACAGCGAAGGCTAAGGAGAAAGCTTAGTGTACAGTCTTCATGTTTATATCAATCACTTCGACAATTACAACAACGACGACGAACAGTATCAATGAATGGTTCAGAGAAACAGGTGTGAACGGGTCATAACAATGCTTTAGGCAATTAACTTGTTATGAGAGATGGAAAGAAGAACCTCTATAGTGTCATGGTTGTGGCTGGGTGTAAAAAGCTTAAAAAAAAGATGATGAAACCGTGAATGCTTCCAGTTTACAGAAGTTAAATAAAGAGTAGTATGATAGAAAACGTTCAAGAGATGAGGACCCACGAAAGTAAAACGACCTCCCCGTAAAGTACTAAATAGGCAATAACACACGTACACACAGCCTTATGCTGGAAAGTGAGAGAGAGAGAGAGAGAGAGAGAGAGAGAGAGAGAGAGAGAGAGAGAGAGAGAGAGAGAGAGAGAGAGAAATTTATAAAACGAAAGACATGCCACTTGCTCTTTACATATGTTCGGTGAGAGGTGGTTGGATCGAGTAAGTAATAAAAAGGGTAAGAGAGATGTGTGGTAATGAAAAGAATGTGGCTGAGAGAGCAGAAAAGGGTGGGTTGAAATGGTTTGGACATATGGAGAGAATGAGTGAGGAAAGGTTGACAAAGAGGATATATGTGTCAGAAATGGAGGGGACATGGAAGAAGGGGAGGCCAAATTGGAGATAGATGGATGGACCGAAAAAAAGATTCTGAGTGATCGGGGCCTGAACATAGGGGATGGTCAAAAGAAGTGCACGGGATAGAGCGAGCTGGAACGCTGTGGTATACGAAGGTCGACGTGCTGTCACTGATCTGAGCAAGGGCATGTGGCAGTCTGCCTCGTAAACATTACTTCTTCATGTTACTTGGCACTGCGGCTGTTCCGCTGGATGGATTACACAACTGTGTTTCAAATACGATTCATATTAATCCTTCCAGGTCGGATTACAGGAGAGGATCCGTGGCTCCTACCGCTGCCACAGGGTTGAGTTGGCTGCAGTCGTCAGAGTTGTGGCCTGTGGGCTGCGGCCGCCCGGGTTGTGTGGCCTGTGGGCTGCGGCCGCCCGGGTTGTGTGGCCTGTGAGCTGCGGCCGCCCGGGTTGTGTGGCCTGTGGGCTGCGGCCGCCCGGGTTGTGGCCTGTGGGCTGCGGCCGCCCGAGTTGTGTGGCCTGTGGGCTGCGGCCGCCCGGGTTGTGTGGCCTGTGGGCTGCGGCCGCCCGGGTTGTGTGGCCTGTGGGCTGCGGCCGCCCGAGTTGTGTGGCCTGTGGGATGCGGCCGCCCGAGTTGTGTGGCCTGTGGGATGCGGCCGCCCGGGTTGTGTGGATTGTGGGCTGCGGCCGCCCGGGTTGTGTGGCCTGTGGGCTGCGGCCTCCCTATTTGTAGCCAAATTTGGAAACGATAATGTGGCCTGCGGGCTGCGGCCATAGACAAGCGTTCCGCATCAAAATTATCGTTATTTCTGTCGTTAAACGCTCGTATCTAATTTGTCCATTACTGATATGAAGAGCTTCATTAGTGGTAACGAACATGTCTGTCTGTATGTATGTATTTATGTAAATATGAGTGTGTGTATGTATGTATGTATTTATGTATGTATGTAGTCTGTCTACGTCATACATATAAATTCCTTTTTTTTTTTACACACAGCGTAAGCCGGACAGAGTATCATCAAAATAAAATATTGCAGAGGTGCATTTCAGAACGGACAGAACCCCGGGGAAAACTGAACCTATTGTGCTTAATATCGTGTAAGGACCTTAGGTTTAAGGATCTGTTCCAACGTCCGAAACTCTTTAAGTGTTGTGTCAGATGTTTCGACTGGTGGATACGAACACCCTGAGGCTCTCGGGCCGTGACGACCCTGACACTTCATACAGAGCCTAAGGAACCAGCAGGCAGATGATCTAGATGGAAAGATCTTGGCCGAGTCTGATTCTTCGAAGAATTCTTGACCCATCAAAGGAAAATTTACGTCTCAAAAGACAAACGACAAGTATATATAAAGTCAGAGATTTTGAAATATATATGAAATATATATTTTGAAATATATATGAAATATATATTTTGAAATATATATGAAATATGATAACAATTACCCATGGGCGTCGTATATATCTTAAACATGTGCCGGACATTTGGAATGGATAATATGAATTTACTTATGGGCGTCTAGGATTCGAACCCAGACCTACACTTAAGTAGGCATAACTCTGGCGCTATATGTAACGAACTACGCCCACAACAATAATAAGAACCCCCCCCCCCCCACCAACCGTCCCACACCCACACGCGCCCATGCCACGTGCAAAGTTCTAAAGGTTGTACGTCGCTCAAGAACTTGGAAGGACGTCATGGTTGTAGAGTGAGGGGGTATTATTCCTCTTCAATAGCTCAATCGATGAAGAAAAAAAAAAAAAAAGAAGGACTTAGGTTACTGGTAAGAGAATCAAGAGTAGACATAAGCGCACCTCCACAAATGAAAGTTGGTGACAATCTCGGTCACTGGAACCTCTATCGCAAAGTAGACGAGACCCGAGTGCGGGCGGATCTGTTCCCCCTCCTGCCACGCACGACTCAGAAAGAGCAGCAACTAACACTGTGTGTGTGTGTGGGTGGGTGGCTGTATGTAGCAGCCCCTGCCACACCCGAGACACAGAGAGAAAGAGCAGCAACGACACTGTGTGTGTGTGTGTGTGTGTGGCTGTATGTAGCAGCCCCTGCCACACCCGAGCCACACAGAGAGAAAGCAACGGCGCCGTCACTCACACACAGAACTAGACACTCAGAGACTCCTACAGCGTCCTAGGACAACTAGAGAGAGACACCCAGAGACTCCTACAGCGTCCTAGGACAACTAGAGAGAGACACCCAGAGACTCCTACAGCGTCCTAGGACAACTAGAAAGAGACACCTAGAGACTCCTACAGTGTCCTAGGGCAAATAGTAGGGTCGATGCTTGTATTACCCAACAAGCTAAGTCACCACTGACTACAGCCAGCTCATGCTTGGCTACCCAAGTGTGACTTAATGTTCCCTGCTGGTGCCAAGCAAAGTGTGTTGGCATTTAAGCCACAGGCTTGCGGTGGTGAGGAGGGGTATTAAGAGAGTATAAAATCTTTTTCCAGTGTTTTGCTTAACAGTTAGTTGTTGCTCGATGAATCAACGCACACATAGTGTTCGGAGTTTACATGGGAAAGACAGAACAACAGGAGGCCCTGATTGGTCCACGACTGGGTTATCTGGTAATAAGAAAACAAAATGGTTTAACTTGACAAGAAAGTGTCATTCCGCTCAGCACTCTGTTAAGCTATCACCGACTCCCCGCTGCTGCATATTAGCCTTCTACTGTCCCCGTTACCGCCGTCGTTTACACAGTTTATTTCTGTACAAAAAGCCAGGCGAAGGTTAGGTTGAGATGTGCGGCAGACAAGACGCCGTGACGACCTGTGGCGCCATCCACGTCTATGCAGTTGTTGGTGTGCTCTGAAATCTGACCCTTAAAGCTAAGCTTTGACTTGCAAGGGGATTAGCAAGGATCGGCCGGCAGGCAACTCATACACACACACACACACACACACACACACCACACACACTGGGAGCATACACAAAATCATATATAGAATACACACACACACACACACACACACACACACATGCACGCGCTTAGGTTTACATACATGCAGAGATGCAAACACATACACTCGCACGCACAAAGCACAAACAGGCAGATGCACATACACACAAACGCCTATATAAAAATCATCATACGCCAGTTCTCACAAATCCATGCAATATGCGTATAACAACACGCACAAAGTCCGGAGCCATATCATGGCTGTGGAACTATGAATACCAGGTAAAATGAATCGCCAGTGGAGCATTACTACCTGACTGAGGCTTTGAGCCGAAACGACGCGAGTTTAAATTGAATCGCTCAAGCAATATGCAATAACAAGTCGTCTGATAACGCAATGTAATCAAAGTATACGAATGGCTACGACTATCAGTTAAGTACCATGCCTTATAACTATCATCCCTCTGAAGTGACATTTAAGTATATTCTTCCTGCATATTTTTTTTTTCTTTTTACACGTCGTGAGTTCAATGTTCTGCTATAAGTGTGTCGTATAAGTGTGTTCTGCTATAAGTGTGTCGTATAAGTGTGTTCTGCTATAAGTGTGTTGTATGGTCATCGGTAGTTTGTGGGTATGTCTGGTAAAGGAGTGGCGCTGGTGGCTCGTAAGCCCCACCCACAACCAGGGGCTTAGGGTCGTCTGACGGTGTGTAGCAAAATGGGGGCCATGTGACTATGGCAATCCCAGTGTTAGTGAGATACCGTCAGTAAAAGCTCCCAACTCGTGAGTACGAAACGCCTCTGTAGACTGAGAGCTGGAGGAGGAACTGCCATGCTATTAATTCATTGTCGTCTTGTTCCTGGCTTCAAATATCTGGGACGTATCCAAAAGTGTAATAGAGTACATTTACCTGCTATACACGTGAACTTTGGTCTGAGAGTAAAACACTTACAGAGCTTTTGCTATGTGAGGAATGTGCTTCATCAGTTTGAGATCTGTACAAAAAAAAACAATACTGCTACCTTTGCTGTGCTTTTACACTTTGCAATACAGGACGTATCGTAATGTGTTGGTATTCTTCTCCTCATTTGGCGGTGTCGCTACTAAGATGGGAAGGGTGAAGAAACTTCTTTGAATGGAATTACCAGATACTTCCATATCTCTATCGTCTGCTACCAGTTATCCTGAACACTTTCTTGATTTTGTTAGCAAGATATTCCTGAATCTCATGCATTTGTATCAAGATCATGTGACTATATTAATGTCAGACACATACAACGATGAAAGAATGACAAAAAATAAATCCGGCAGAACAGGGTTCTAAAGCTTACATTCCAAAACAAAAAAGCAACTATCTTATACTTCAACTAAATCAATGTTATTTCACTTGGGTTTTCATGCAAAGTCTCCTCATCATATCTGCGTTCCATATTCTTTATACTGACGAGCGGGTAAACAGTAAACGGTAAACAGAGAAGAGGTAGTAAAAGCTTTGCATAAGATGAAAGCTGGCAAGGCAGCGGGTTTGGATGGTCTTGCAGTGGAATTTATCAAAAAGGGGGTGACTCTATTGTTGACTGGTTGGCAAGGATATCTAATGTATGTATGACTCATAGTGAGGTGCCTGAGGATTTGCGGAATGCACACATAGTGCCACTGTACAAAGGCAAAGGGGATAAGGTGAGTGACTTGTGTTGCCCATCTCTTAAGAGAGCTAGATAGTTTGCATGTTGAGTTGCTGAGTCGCCAGGGGGGTTACACTGAAGCCAAATTATCTCCGGAAGGTAAAAACGAGACGCGGTATCACCAAGACGGGTCGAAACACCTTCAGGCAAATGGAACTCCTGAGTGGCATCTCTCGCGAGAGAAAGCCCAAAAGATTTAGTTAAAAGGGTCAGAGAGAGAGAGAGAGGGGGGGAAGGTCACGCTTGTCTACGATGATGTTTGCTCCGAGGTCTCGTTAAGCTTCCTTCGCAGATCGTTGATCTGCTTAATGTAATTCCCTCTAATGGTGAAGCAGATACCCAGATCAAATCGAGAATCATATAAGTGCCATGAAAATTAGTAGACGGTGAGGTGTTATGAAGGTATAACAGGGCGACATAACGCGTCTGGATGGATGGATGATTCTCCCGGCAATGGTTTCAGCCTAAGAAAAATATAAACTCCGAGGAAGTGACCAAAGGCCTGTTTTTCTATACTCCGTCGCCACTTCCCCACGGGATCTCGAGATTGAGACCGGGGAAGGAGAACCAGACACAGCCAAGTAAAGAACATATAAAAGGTTTTCTTCAAAACCTGAAGTCAGAATGTTTGCCGAAGGAGTTCATGGATACATTTTATCTCCCTCTATGGCATTACACCCTTCATCAATGTAGGAAGAGTTGATAACACTTGATGGTGGAGGGAATCGGTGTCTCAGTTGAGGGTTGATATCGGTGTGTCTGTCGATGGTGAAGGGGTCCGTATAATTCATGTTGATGGCGGTGTCCCATGTGATTGCGGCGTTGGTGTCGTATATGATGTCAGTGGATGGTAGTGGTGGAGATGAGTGATTCTGATGTCTCATTGGACGATATCGTTCAAGTCTCCGTTGATGAGGCGCGGGACATCTCAGGCTACGATGGAAATTGGATCACAACAGATGGTGTCAAAGTTACCCTAAGTGCTGCTGCTTCTGCTGCTGCTGCTGCTGCTGCTGCCAGACATGGCTATTTCCACGAGAAAATGTAGAACTACAAAACACACGTGAGGATCAGAGAAGACACTCTAGGCAAACAGATACAAGGCAAGATCTCAAACACGTTTATGATCATCTGAAAACTGTCACCCTTTTTTGTCCCCCTTGTTTTTGTCAACGGTAAAGCGTTCGGTTACTCAACAGTCTAGTGGTATAAACATGATATTTCTCTAGAACTGACTGATAGTTATATTTCCCATTGACACACACACCCCGTTATATTTCATCAATACCGCCTTCAACACTATAGGAAAAAAAAACATAAAGGGAAAAAAAAGGAGAGAAAAAGCAAAGAAAAAGGGAAAAAAATCCCAACCCCAAATATCCAAGAGGATTCAAGCACCTTAAGGCGACCCCCTGACATGAAAGGAGAACCGCCAGACCTTCTCTACGTATGGAGAGCCTCGTTAACCGCCAGAAACGAGTTCATCGGCGCCTGCTTCCTCAACATCCCTGGAAGGATCCATCACATCGCCGTCCCTCATCAGGAGGACGCGCGTCCTGTGCGGCGTGGGTGCGGCACCACCTCCTCTGAAAAGCTAAAAAGTGTTGCCTACGATCTGTCTTCGGCGAGTCTCAGTTTCCGAAACTTGAGAGTGTGAATATGTGGCGAAGGATGAAAGGGTTGAGAGGGGAGGCTACACACACACACACACACACACACACACACACACACACACACACACACACACACACACACAGCTTATCTTTTGAACCGAAAAAACTCCAATAATTCCCTCCTCTGCACACACAAAAAAGCCTCTCAGGCACAACCCATCCCCGACCCCACCACTCCAGACCTCTTCTGAACCCCAATCGTCCCACACACACACACCCTACCACCTCCGCACACCCGCCTCGTAAACCCAGACAATGGGGTACACTTCTGTAGATCAATATACTCTTCGGTGCACGGCTGGCCAGCCAGGTCCTCTAGATAGCCCTCGTACCATAATCTCGTGTGCGTGTGTGTGTGTGTGTGTGTGTGTGTGTGTGTGTGTGTGTGTTGGGGGAGGGGGAGGAAACTATTAATGGCACTGAACTCTGTTGTAGCCTCGTAAAAGTTGACACAGTGTGTCCTTCACTGTTACAGAGTCTACTAAGTTTGTGTTACTTTTTGTTCCCCCAACTACTTTTTCTTTTTCCCCTTGCAAAACTGATATCGCTAAAGTCAATTATAAGTTTACGTGAATTTACCGTGAGTTTGCTTCATCAAAGTACAATAGTTTTAGATCTTTTTTTTTTTTTCGTTTATGGACAAAGGAGGCGAACTTCTCTTGTAACTTTAGTTTCGTAGAAGAACCTCCTCCATTTAATGAACTTTAAAATACAAATTCACACGAATTCGTACAAATAAGATAACCAAAAGAAGATATCAAAATATTGGTAATTCAACCCTGGAAAACCTACTGCAATAAAACTGTCACAGTTTTAGTACAACGCTTCCCGAAGAATCTGCATTTTGTGCGTTTTAAGACACACAGTAACGTAATGTAACGGGGACTACCATATATCATTCACTAATGGTGTAACATGTATAACAACTAACCCCACCAATGACGTTACAGCATGGTAACAAACGCTAACAATGGTATGACCACACACTCCAACAACGGTGTGACAGCAGGGCAATGAACTCCATCAACATGACAACAAACTCCACCAATGGTGTGACAACATGACAACAAACTCCACCAATGATGTGACAATATGACAACAAACTCCACCAATGGTGTGACAACAAGACAACATACTTTACCAATACCGTGACAACATGACAACAAACTTCACCAATGGTGTGATGATATGACAACAAACTCCACCAATGGTGTGACAACATGACGACAAACTCCACCAATGGTGTGACAATATGACGACAAACTCCACCAATGGTGTGACAACATGACAACAAACTCCACCAATGGACTGACTTTATATAACAGGACATTCCACTTATGGAGTTATACCACAACACAGGGAACTCCTCTACTGCTTCTTTGTCCATCCATCTTCTTGACAGAGTCCAGGCGAAGGCAGCCCGTCTTATTTAACACTCTCTCTCTCTCTCTCTCTCTCTCTCTCTCTCTCTCTCTCTCTCTCTCTCTCTCTCTCTCTCTCTCTCTGTATCGAGGTGGTGGAGGGCCTGTGACGAGACCTCCTCCCTTCTACATCCCTCCCGGTACATCTCTCTCTCTCTCTCTCTCTCTCTCTCTCTCTCTCTCTCTCTCTCTCTCTCTCTCTCTCTCTCTCTCTCTCTCTCTCCTCCACTTGGCGCGGCCGGGAATAATGGCCATATCTGAGGTCACTTAAGACACTTTTTTTTGAGTACAAAGATTATGGGAAATAAGATATATAAACCATCTCTCTTGCACCACTTGATCTGGGCATCATATAATGTGGCTATCTAGCTAGTTGTTTTTGTTTTCAAAATATTCCGAGAGAGATGCGTTCCCAGTTCATACTGAGGATCTGATGATGCCAAGCCCTGGGGAGAGAATACGTGATCTCAAACCAAAGACGAAATGAAAACCCCTCACTTGTCCGAGCGTTGGCCTAGAGAAAGGCTCTCTTCTAAGCCAGCGCTCCGACAAGTGAGCACTCACTGCTTAAGGAAGAGCTGCGATGGACCTAACCACCAGACGGGTGTGTAGGGTAAAACAGACGCTCCTAAGGAGATGTTATATAGTCAGGAAACATTGAGGGTGCAGACAGATGGTGGGATCTTTCCTCCCATCTCCACGAGTCCATCAGAGATGGGGGGAAAGTAGGTCAAAGTATCGACGTGGTGGGTCAATTTCGTGCACTGAATATGCCGGGATATCAGGCGGAAGCCCGATGGATGAGAGTCTGTGAGGAATTCTGCATAAAATATATTCGTCTCTGCGTCTGGCGATCGACCGTGTACCCATCTTCCAGCTCAAGAAAATCGGCTCAGTTGCAGGGGGTTGGGAGTGTGTTCAAAAAAATTCGGTCCTGGATTAAAGGAAGGTGATGTTGTCATCGTTGTTATAATCAGCTGTATCATCAACTGCAGGATCATTGTCAAGTCATCATCATTCATTACCGTCATCATTATCATCGTCATCATTATCATCGTCATCATCGTCATTGCTTCCATCGTCGCTAAAGGCCGTCGTTATCTTCCTTATCGGCCATCATTTATAACAAACGTGATCATATACGTGATCCATGTCATCACTGACAGTCAATTAGTCATCTACGTCACCTTCGTCATCATTGTCATTATTTTCCGACGGGATCGTCATCGTCGTCATCATCATCATCACGGTCATCGTCCACGACACTGTCACCATCCTCACCAACGTCATCATCTTCATTGAGTGTGATGAGGATGAACAAACGAACGTCCTCTCCATCCCAGACCTGCAGGAGCTCTACCTCAACTCCCTCACCACCTGCACTGCCCTCCTCACACCTACGACCTCTATTCTAACGCCACGATCGCCCTATTTACTCCTTAAGACCTCTATTCTAACACCACGATCACCCTATTTACTCCTTTAGACCTCTATTCTAACACCACGATCACCCTATTTACTCCTTTAGACCTCTATTCTAACACCACGATCACCCTATTTACTCCTTAAGACCACTATTCTAACACCACGATCACCCTATTTACTCCTTAAGACCTCTATTCTAAAATCACGATCACCCTATTTACTCCTTTGCCTCCCATTAAACCCAGGAGGTTCAGGTTAGCCTCACCACTGCTTTTGCCTGTGTACCGCTGGGTCAAACCCCACGACCCCCAACTCCACATCATTAAGCTGCGTCGCTTCCTCCTCCTCCTCCTCCTCCTCCGCCTTCGGCCTTCACATCATCACCGCCATCCCTCATCAGAGATCCGTACGCTTCCCCTCACCAGTCGACCGCTGAGCGTCTGTGATAAATGGAGGGCCAGTCTGTTCACTCCCAGGGGGTCGATCCGGCCTTCTCGATTGCTTCCCAACGAGGCAAGGAGGCCATTTATATCCACCGATGAACAAAACATCCTGTCATCAGACCTGCCCTTACGTACTGCAATGTGAGTTTTAGTTGGGTCTGTGTGGTTTGTGGCTCATCTTTACATGGGGGAGGGAGGAGGAGGAAGGGAAGTGGGTATATGAAGGAACTGCAGCCACCAAGAGATATGTTGACGTAATCACACTATACAACGCGTAATCTAGATGCTGTTACGTACAGTAAAGCTGCTCTGTGGTTCAATATACGGAAGTAGTAATGTAGGAATGTATGATGAGCTTTACGGTAATCCATTTGAAATAATGGTAATATCAATGATAATGATAATAATAATGATGATAATACTAGAAAAATATAGGTATAAACTGACAAGTCTCCATGACCAGTAATGATACACTCCCTCCCTCCATCCGTCCCTGACTCAGTTTCTCCCATGACATGGGTGTGGAGGCGGACCATCAACAGTGTTTACGTTCGCTAGACCTGCCACGTAAGACACGTAATATTACATAATTAATCGTCGTTTCCTCCCTTGTGCTCCGTCGTTTGACAGCGTTCCTTGGGAGCGCTGAAGGACATAGGCTTCCTCAGCGTGTTCCTTAGAGTGAGCCATGCGATTGTGCCTCGCCTCGTGTACGTACATCCCCTTTGGATGTGTGTCTGAGGAACAACTCCCTCGACAGCGCCTCCCGTCGGAGACACTCGGCAATTCATGACCACACACCCCTCGGCAGTTCATGACCGCCTCACGAGAATGATGTGTGTGTGTGTGTGTGTGTGTGAGTGTGTGTGTGTGTGTGTGTGTGTGAGGGGGGGGGGGGCTGGATCACCAGTTTCTGGCTGAGGTCCGTCTACAGCTTCGATCCTAACGTCAGGTCAGCAGGTCAGCTCAGGTCACGGGGCTTGGGAGCGGGAACCTTGACAAGATATTGACCTCCCTCTCACCTCCCTCTCTCTATTTATCCTTCCCTTCCCTTCCCCCAGATCCCACCGGGGATATTTTTAGCCCCGTTTTATGTAGTCAGGAATCCGTGGTATCTGTTGCGTGTGATGTGTGGAGTCAGGCTAACACGAAGGCCACCTGGAGACTGATCTGTGGTCTGGGAGAGGCTGGGAATTCTTAGATTTCAAAATTACGTTTGTCGTGATAAAAAGAGAAAAAAAAGATAATGTAATCCCTCAAGGCACCATTACTTTCAGACATTGATCTTCAGGGAACTAACACAGGCATCCTAAGTACTGAAAGAAGTTCTCATTGCCTGTGATACACAAACCATCGCGTCATATATCCCCCAGGAGTTCTGACAAGTTTCTTAACAGTCAGCGCAAAGGCCACAGATGGTGTCCAGCCCACTCTCATAATGATGAACAATAGCAGCTCCTCGCGCCTCTCTCTCTCTCACACAACACAAGTCAACCCCACACAGTGCTGCTGCTGTCGGACATCATCATCACTGCACGTACAACCTCCAAACCCTGTCAATCAATGATATCAAACTGTGTAATCAAACAGCGTAACAGTCATTACCAAACTGACACCGTTAATTATGTAGTGATGTTTCATCAGCAGTTCTGACTGTAAATAAATGCAATACTTAATTTTGTTTACATGTGGAATAATACACACACACGCGTATTGCGATCGCTGAAAGTTCAACGTAATCGTGGAAATGTGTATATCTGACCAATAAAATGTTCATATACAGTCTGCACCTCAGTGTTACTCACAGTGGCAAAAGGGAAGAGCGTAGCGAGGAAAACTGAAAGCAAGTGATAGAAATTCATTCTTAACTAGAGATGACAAAGTCGTCTTCACTTAGAGAGGGTTTTATCGAAAGCAGCTGAGAAGAATAAATCCCTAGCCATTTCTTCCATACTTCGTCGAAACTGGCTACATATGCAACGACCTGCGAGGCAACTTCGCTAACCTCGACTCCTGCCTGTGACAACAACACCGCCACGCAATATGATGTCACTCACATCTCTCACACCACCACCACCAGTCTCTACATGAAGACTACCAACCACTTACAACAGTGCTAACAACCCTTACTACAACTCCAAGACTCTGAGGTCAGCCACATAACCTCTGGGTCAACTCGTTGCCTGCTGATTTGCTGTTCTGTCTCGGCTTCAGATGAAAATTATAACCGCTGGTCACCTCGCTCAGACAACCAGGTCTCCTGCTATCTGTCCTTCCCACGCAATCCCATGTATGATGTCCTCTTCCGTGCCTGGTTGTCCCCTGGTACGTAGTACCATTCCTTCGTGTTCGTCTGTGGGATTTAATGGTTCCTGGTCCTCTTGTCGTCCGTCAGTGTCCATCTTCATTTTCTGTAATGCTCTTTGCTGCTAACTTTAGCTACAGCTTCTAGGTCAACTCCAGCACGTCTGCATCAACTCCACAACTTGGGCTTGTGCACCACATCACAATCGTCATCCCACAACACGACTATGCCTCTCCATCGATCGCTGAACAGCTATGATGGATGGAAGGGCCACGAGGGAACTGATCCGGTGCGCTCATCCCAGGAGTCGACCCAGCCTGCTTGATTGCTTTCGTGAGATGAAGGGAGAGGAGTCATCATAAACCTTTACCCAACCGAGCGAAATGACACCACAAAACCAAACGTACCCAAGATAAGTCAAGAATCCTGCCAACAGTCTTGTGCTTAAAAATCAACTGTGGGTAAATATTTTTTTCCTTCTTTCAGGTAGGGTCGCATTCACTATACATCGAAGAAAAAAACACAGTCCTGAAGATACTGCCTCTGTAGATCGTTCAAGTTGACTACGAGACAAAAATCTGGTCCTACCGTAAATTTGAAGCACTGATAAGTTTCATCTGAACTGCCAAGTCAAGTTACGTGTCTTATCAAGGAGCCCTGGAACGTAATTACTGTAGTCACTTGTCTGGCGTAACTTGAGAAGTGGGTCCAGCAACAATGGTTTAAGTTCGCCATGACTTGTATGATCATGGTTAACTTGCATTTGCTTTTGGAAGCAAAAGCCTTAATGCTTGTGTGTTTCCTCGTACTGTTTCATCGTCGAGTGGGATCTAGCTGAAGCCACAGTATCCACTTCACAGGGCCTCCCATCTCCGTCCCTGACGGCGGTGCCCCTCTGAAAGAATCCCTCGAAGGTATCCCCCATCGACAGCATGGTAAAGGCTTGAGTAACTTCCAAGACACATGAGAGAGACCTGAGGTAAGGATGAACACCTGTATTGAGTGTGAGCCGGCTGCTAAGACTAAGATTCGAACTCATGCGGTCTTGACTCTTAGGCTGCCCACATATGCGTCATGGTCAGTAACGCTACACTATCTATCTATATACATATATATATATATATATATATATATATATATATATATATATATATATATATATATGATTAACTGTATTTGGTATCTAAAAGGATAATGACTCTTGGGGAACATACTTCTTGTCTTTTTGTTTTTAATGAAAACATAATTACTCATTTCCATGTTAATGAGGAAACTTTATTAACTGTGATTATGATTAATTATAGATTCAGAGATAATAAGCACAATATTAGGGGGAAAATTCCTTTTTTTTATGATTATGACGTGTGTTATGGAGAGAGAGTTCTACGCACGTAAAACGTTTCAGCTACCAGAGCGATGTAAAATGTTTCAGCCACCAAAGCGATGTAAAACATTTCAGCCACCAAGACGATGTAAAACGTATCAGCCACCAGAACGATGTAAAACGTTTCTGGCCACCAGAACGATGTAAAACGTTTCTGGCCACTAGAACGATGTAAAACGTTTCTGGCCACCAAGACGATGTAAAACGTATCAGCCACCAGAAGGATGTAAAACGTTTTTGGCCATCACTTATATAAGGCCTACCACAGGCTGTCTTGAAGTGTCAGTCAATATCTCACGATATTTCAAGCAGGTCTCCATCTTGAGCTGTCGTTCCGCCTCCAGCTCCCTTGGCACAGTCGTCCACTGTACTCCTCCACCTTGTTGAAATAGATTTTATTTATGACAAAGGAAGATTACCCATACATCTTTCGACCACGACTACAAGCAGTTACATGTGTGTGTGTGTGTGTGTGTGTGTGTGTGTGTGTGTGATGTTACGCGGCAATACCTCCAAAAGAACCTTTTTCAACCGTATTGACAGTTAAATAACTTTTTTTCAGACGTAGTATAATTGGAAAGAAAGTATGCTAACTGACGGGGAAAGAAAAATTGTCTATAATCTCTTTATCATTTTGAAATTACGTCCATCATAACTGGTCGGATGGGAAAATATACTAAATGACTGAGACACGAGAGAGTTCGAAGCCTAAAATAGTTCGAATCAGATTCTATGATCAGTGAAACAAAATACTGACACCCTCATTTTGATTTACTACCGCTCATTACGACAATATCATATCATTACACTTTTTAAACCACAATCATATCATTACACTTTTTAAACCACAATCATATCATTACACCTTTTAAACGCTAAGTATTCATTCAAAAGAAACACATCAAATTATTCATCCAAAAGAAACACATCAAATGATACCATATGTGAGTTATATGTCATTTGTTAAACCTTTCTCAAGAGGTTGTTATACGACATGTACCGACCTCGGCCTTGTCTCGAAGTACCGAAGCGATCCCACAATGAACCCGTCCACGGCACAGCTCTTACTGACCAGGAATTCTACGGTGTGTGGCAGAGAATGGATGGAGCACTCAATGAGATTTCCCTGCTCTCTTTTTTTTTTTCTCCCCGTTTTCTATTCCCTGAGTGGGTGGGAAGGTCTGGTTTGAGGAAAACGTCAAACCTGTTCCGACGGAGGAGTTGATCACGAACGAGCTCATTTCGACGGAAGGGTTAGTGAGGATCGAATCCGCTGCAACGGAGGAGGAGTTGATAGGAAACGTTTACGTAAGGGCCGACGTAATCGGGAATTACCACAAGGGCACCTGTATTCAATAGCATCTCTGATACCCACCATGAAAAAAAAAAGGTTCAGATTACCAGACCAGCAAGAGAACCAACGGGTAAAATACTCCCTACAAGTTAATGATCGTTTTAGGGTGTCTGGTCGTGTTAGTGTAATGAAGTATTCCATTTATTGGCACAGAAAAAACCCTGCTTATGAGGGAATATGGAAATTTTGTCTTACAATGTATGCTATTCCTACGTCAGTTTCAGTGTACGCTATTCCTACGTCAGTTTCAGTGTACGCTATTCCTACGTCAGTTTCAGTGTACGCTATTCCTACGTCAGTTTCAGTGTATGCTATTCCTACGTCAGTTTCAGTGTACGCTGTTCCTTTTTCGGTTCTACTGTTTTCCCTGAAATTTTCCCTTAGGAGTGTTCTGAATATCCCTAAAACCCTCATTCTAAAGATTATAACCACAGCACATCATGAGGGAAGAGACTTATCTCTTCGTGTTTCTAGTTCGAGATATAAGAGAGACACGCATGTGTTCCATGACCAGCTCTCACGTCATCACCTGGACTCCGTCATTACCTGCTTTCGCTCTCCCTCCGCCTCTACCATTAGTCTCCAGCCTTATTTCTACAAGATACCCACCCACCCCTCCAAGCTCCCAGACCTCCTTCACGGCAAGAAGCTTTTAGAGTACTTACAAACAATCTAATTAGCAATTAGTGCATTTACTCTCTCTCTCTCTCTCTCTCTCTCTCTCTCTCTCTCTCTCTCTCTCTCTCTCTCTCTCTCTCTGAATTAACTTCGCTGTGGAGGCTTACCAACTACTTCAATGGCCTCTTTTAAAGTTTTAACGCACGTCATTTGATAATTCTATTAGAATGAATGCCCCAGCGCACAGCAACGTATTCACTGACTGGTCTTAAGGGTAATATAGTTTAATCAGATTTTCTGCTTTCGTGTTGCTATACTTCAAAAAACGGAGGTAGAAAAATATATCTGTAAATCAAGGTTCGAAAGTTGAAGAGAAAAAATTGTGTGATGCCTGGGGGGACAGCTCGAGAATGTGTATGTTTAAATCCAGAGAATTGTTTGTGTATTCGCTCACTTTCCAGGGTTATCCAAGTCTGTGAACCAATGGCCATCAATAGTAATAACTTAAAACTCTCAGTCGTGGAGAAAACTTCATATTGTAAGTTATGTAGTTTTTTTTTTGTGTGTATACATATTTGCGCATGTTATGTGTAAACTACTCCACAAAACTATTATAAGATTCTTCTAAAAAAAAAACTCAAAGACAGACACAACAGTTCTGAACCACCTGTTTACAATATATGGTTTAAACAGCTTTGAAACACCTGTTTACAATATATGGTTTATCATCTATTGACAAAGTCCAGCTTCCCCCTTCCCTGCTGGACCTTCCCTGACGTGACCAAGCCAACTGAGAAAGGCAATACTCAGAATCCACACCGGATGTCATCTGCATATCCGAGAGGGGCATACAGTCTCCTTCCCCCGTGTGACCTCATTTGGTTATGTGTGCTTCCCCTCTTCCGTAAATGATAAACAATCGGTAAAAAAAAATTTATTTCCCTAAAGAAATGGTTAAGAAAAGCAAAGTCAGCTGCTTAGATGTGGAGGTAAACTAGCAGAATCCTGCATAGATTCAGACCGAGATCTGCTACAGAATCTCTCACTCTTCCACCAAAGGAAAACCCATGTGACCGAGGAGTCGATCACAGCGCCCCCAGTCTGTAAGGTACTCAAGATTCATCTGACGTAGGGAACTAAACTCATGCGTTCTCGTTGCAACTGTTGAGGTGGTTCTCCGATCCATGCATAGTACGGCACCAGAGATGATGGAAAGACTCCAGTGAAGAGCGCTAGAGCTTCACTGTGGACTAAATTCAACATCTTGAGAACTGCGGGTGATACTGATAAGACACATCCCACATCCGAAGTCCATCTTGACATACGATATCGTTCGTTGTAGTCGCAGTACCGTCGCGAGGCCTCCCTCCCTCCGCCTTACCCACACAACGACTATGGTGGAAGCGCCCGCAGGCACCATACGCTTTAAAGCCGTTGATTTTCAACTACTTGACCTGGGGCGCCCATGTCATTCTTGGGGTCGAATATCAGACTCGGAATATTCCCTTCGTCAACCAACTGCTCTGTGGGGTCCCATTTCTTATTTTGTGGAGGTGCACAGGAACGACTTTACGTAGATAAAACTTTAAGTCTTACGTGGTCTAATGAGGTAGTCGATTTACCTCAATACAAAGACGTTCTTGTTTATCAACCGAAACTTCCTCTTAAGCCGCTTGGCGTAAAGTCATCCACAAACAGACTACGCAAGGCGTCCATTGGTATCCACAAACAGACTACGCAAAACGCCCATTGGTAGAGTCCCTGATGACGTCGTTAATGCAAGGTGCAAAAGAAGGGTAGACTCAGGTTCCTTCCCTGCGGGATCCTTCTTGCTGGCTCTCCTGGTTTAAGAGGCTGTTCCTCCGTCCAAACGCTGAACTTCCTGCTTGCAAGGAAGTCCTGGAAATTGATGGATTATGACCCAGCGAACCGATGGAGTGCAGCTTCGTCATGACGCCTCGACGCGTTGCAGGGCATTTTCTAAACTGAAGAAAACGGGGTACAGGTGACGCGGCTTAGAGGAGTAACTCATGGAAACTTCTTGCCTAACAAAGGTGTCTGCCGCTGACCTTGATGTTCGGAATCAGAACGGAGATAGAATTCTTTATTTTTCTAAGAAAAACATCAGCCTGAAGCTAAGCAGCTCCACCACTGCAAACACATCTCGTGAGGGAGGAACGTCCGTCCGTTGGTACAGTTCGGTGGTAGCGGTGCACCTGTGATAACAGGAATTGCTTCCTTCCACGCTATATAGCCACTGTTTCCTCCATGAATATCGTGGGATACAGAAACACCAGGAAACCCAGGAACCTCGCTGGCGATAAATCATTTTGATACGGAATATTGTTACTTCCTGAATCCGTCTATCGGCAAAGGCTTCATGCAGAATCCAGCTTGTAAAGGGATGGCTGAATGAGAGTTCTCCATATCATCTGCTCGTTTTATTCCTCTGAAGTTGGTGCACATGACAAAGTAAGACGATCCAGACGAAGAACTCTTCCATGAAGTCGGCAAAAAAAAAAACATTTGCCATACCTAATTTTTGTGTGGTCAGCGAAGCGGTCATCTTCAATGCTGGACGGAGACTGACGCTGCTTTACAGGAGAGCTTGCACGTCCCCCAAACATCACCCTTAACTAAACCTCGATCGACACCCTCCGGGTAGTCAGAGACTTCAAACTTCTCGGTGTCACAACAGATGGCGGTTTAAGGTGAAAGCGTCATGTCAGCACTATCGTCAAATCTTCCTCATACCATCTGTACCTTCTCCGCCGATTGAAATTGCTAGGCATCCTACCGGATGAGCTCAGGAATGTATACACCATCTTCATGCTACCTAAGCTTACGGACACCTCCCCAGCTTAGTCCTCCTCATTGCATTCTTCTTGCTGGAATACTGTTCACTTTGTTCAGTAGAACTGGAAGTGATCGCTTCCATATACGGTCTCAATAACTCGCCATGTAGCATCCACTTCAGCGTCTTTTGAACAAGTGGGCAAGTCACTGTTGTTGGAATTTGAAAATGGAAGCATGTCTGTGAACAGCGACTGAGCACAGCTACAACTGTTCGTAGTAATAACGAGACACGGATCCTGCTCTCGTGTTGCACGTAGTGTCTCCAGGAAAGGAAGTTGCGGCCTGGAACAGGAAAGGAGGCGATAGCTGCTCTGGCACGTTTTCCAAACCCACAACGTCCACATCATCAATCCTGGAGGAAAGTATAAGGCTGCAATAGTGTGTGTCATCTTGCCAGGATAATCCTCACTGCCTTTACCTGTGGGGCTAACTACAGAGGGATGGGTTAGTGTGACATCACCTGACGTACCATCGTTGCAACTCCTCCATCAGGTCCGTTATCAAAGTTCTTGGAGTGGATATGAACTTGGAATCCTCGTAAGAGATGTTTATCAATTTCCTAATGATCTTTCGAAGACATGCAAATTGGCTTAAATGAAACTAAAAAGCTGAACACAGCTGCTGCTGCTCATGAAGCAGGCACAAACACTGACCAATCCAAACACGAAAACCTGCCTCCTCATCTTTCCCCTGCTTCCTTGGACAAAGGCGACCTGAACACCGTTAACTGCTACAAGAACTGATGGGGTAGCGTTCATAGCCTAGCCGCCTCAGTGTCTATCTTGGGTGATCCTCACTTAAGGCCGAAAGTTTTCCTTTAGCATTAATCGCTGCTTCACCGAAGCACGCAACCCCCCCCCCCCCCCCCCCCCCCCCCCCCGCCCCCCTCACGTCACAATTAGCCGGCACCGGCTGGAGGATTCGGGTAACTGGACAATTCAAGCCGATCACACTTCACAGACGGGGATCCCCCAAGCGATTAAGCAAGCCCCAAGTCATGGCTGGGGATCTCGAAACCTAATCAAGACACGAGACATGGCCTAATAAACTCAGTCTTTACTGCTGAGGGACAATATCATAATACGAGGGAAAATCGGTAAAGGTCCTTGCGGAAGATAACAGCGAGAAAATCAAACGTTCGCTTGAAAGAATATTCTTACTGTATTCACCGTAAAGTGAATTCATCGTCAAATATTTGCGAGGTAATATATCTGCCATAAGTTTGTCAGTCACGTATAAGAAAAAAAAAAGACATACGTATACGCCTCTCTACCACAGACTTTTATCATCATGACTTGGTAAGTGATATGATTTCTGGTAACGAGCGACCACGACGACCCTCTCCCTCCGTGTCGCTGTTTATATCGTTCGCTCAAGAAAATCATCCACAAGATCTCGCGTCAGCTTCATCCAAGGAGTTTGGTCGTCTGACTAACGTCTGACCCGACACTCACCTAACTCACGTGGGGTCTTGGCCTAGTCGGAGGAAACTGCAGCGAATTTCGCACAGAGTGACTCTAGGGATAGAGAGAGAGAGAGAGAGAGAGAGAGAGAGAGAGAGAGAGAGAGAGAGAGAGAGAGAGAGAGAGAGATCCCTCTGGTAAGCTGGTAAGCACGCTGGAAAGAATGTAGGGGATAATGGTCAACAGGGTCGTGAGAACTGTGAGTAGAGGAGAAGTAGAGGCTGGCAGTTGTTAGTCCAGGAGGAGGGAAGGGAAGTCCAGGGAATCTAGAACATGAGAGGAGAGGCTGAGGACTGAGGCCAGAACAGTAAACTGGAAGGTGGGGACTTGACAGTGTAAAAAGGAGAACAAAGACTAGGTCTTCAAACAAGAGGAACAGAGGCTGGGGCCGTAAATACGAGGGCAGAGACTGGGACTGTAAACAAGCAGAGACTGGGACTGTAAACAAGAGGGCAGAGACTGGGAACGTAGATACAAGGAGAGTGGGGCTTTAAACAAAAGAGCAAACGACTGGAACTGTAACTACAAGGGCTAAAGCCAGGACTGTAAACAGAAGACAAAGGCTGAGACTGAACAGAAAAGAGATTGGGACTGTAAACAGGAGTACAAAGACTGAATCTGTAAACAGAAAGACAGAGATTCACAATGTAAATAAAGGCGCCACTGTAGTTGTTTGAGGAAAGAAACGGAAGAGCTCATTTTAGGAACAGAGGAGCAAACACTAGTTTTCCACGGGAGGGCAGAGGGTGGGAGATGTTGGCACGAAGGCAGAAGCGAAGCGAGATGATATCACCATAATTAACGAGTGTTGTAATAGACCAAATGTTAAGTTAACTGCAGATGAATATATTCTTCAAGAATACCTTGGTACGTTTTAACATCTTTATCGATAAAGACAAGCGAATGAGTATGGTCCTTGGCTCGATATGGCACTATTTTTTCCCTTTACTTGGAAGTGTGAGGTAAGAGGCAACAATATGAGAATACTTCATGACTCTATGATTTATGTTGATGAAAAAAACTCACCATTCGTGCATGACCCTCAGCTGTAACTCATGCCTGACGTTTAGGGAGTCCTAACGATGCTCAGGTTGTCTACGTCAGCGACATAACACTAAAAGACCAAAGTACGATGGCATGACACTCATAACCTACACAGAAACCAACGTTGTTCCACCGAATTCCTCCCAATACGCCTAAAGCTTTCCTTGATCTTAGGTCGTTGAAGAAGTGCTCCACGCTCAATAGCGGTGAGGTCAGTCCTGAACACCTGTGACTTCATCTATCAACCACAACACGATGGGACATGGGGAAAAAAAATAGCACATCTCGCTACAGTGCCCCGCTACCATGCCTCACACTACCATGTCTCGCTAGAAGTTCCATAATACGCAGTCAGTCAGGCAAGCAATAAGACCAATGGCTGTGTGTCACAGTACGTAAATCGAGTCACCAAAAACTGTTAGGACAGACAGCACTCCTGTCTTTATACATCCATTTCCCCCCCATCAATTCTGCTTTGAGACCACGAAGGACAAACAACTGCTTCTCTCGTCTCAGCATAGCAACTTCTAATGATATGAACACATCGTCATTTCGTATCGTTGTACATAAGCTCAGTTGAATGATATCATCCTTTGAGAAAATGAAAGCCATATACTACATCTGCTGTATTTCCATACGACGCGTTTGATGATAAGCTGATGATATTAGCACTTAATATAAGCAACGTGTCAATGTGTCTTGTGTTAGTTTGCGTAAGGCTGTCGAGAGAGGGTATCCTCATTTGAATGTAAATGGCTTTCGTAAGGGCCAAGTTCTCACAAGACACCTGCCGTATATACGCCCCTGATGACCATAACTTGCTTACTAACTAACCAGGTATTCATAACGAGTTGGACGTAGTTGGTGCTAAGGAATCCTTCATAGCTTCAATGATACTCGAATCTAAAGTGATGGAAAAAATCTACGGAACTTCTCTTCGTCAAGATAGAACAGAATATAATTTCATCAGGTAAAATCTGTCATCTGAAGGTGACGACATCCAGTCTTGTTCTCTTTTACGTTGGAGGCTCCAGTGATGGACCCATGTCCACATGGACCCCAGACCTTAATTGAAATATCGAGAGGCTCATGAAACGGGGAAAAAGAAAGGGCGAATAAAAGTATTTACGAATTCTGGAGGAAGTGGACAAACGTGTCTTTTAATGAGGAAATTTTGTATACATCTCCAGCAAACGAGACGAGAAAATCATATCCTCATTTTTTCATTTTTTCTTTTTGGCGATTCTTCCATGTCTGTCATGGTCTCATCACCTGTGCTTTACTATAACTCGCCTAATGAGAAGAACCAGCTATGACTATGGACCGCAACCAGGATTCGAACTTATGCACTCTCAACCCAGGGCAACCCGTGAGTGCGTCACGGCCAGGAACGCTAACCGCTACACCACGAAGGTAGGTAATAACAGCTTCTCACAAGAATCATCTCAGATTAAGGTAAAAGCCGCTAAGCCCCAAGAAGCCTCAGGAATACTGAAATCCATTCGAGAAAACAAATCAGGTTTAGAGTCATGCTGCTAAGTGCAGGCAGACACAGAGTGCAATCGTTCCGAGAACAGTGTAATGTGCTAATTGCTGTTGCTAAAGAAGCTAAATGTATATACATACTTTCCAAGGCTGCCCCGGGGGAGTGTTAAGATAATCTAGAATCCCCATGGAACAACACTTGACCCTGTTATCACAACAAATGATGTTACCGGGCTCCTCCTGCTTGAAGTTACACCGCGAGTGGGACGAGGTAATATCACCGTCAAAGAACGAGAAGGAATATAGTCTTATAGAAGAGGTTCTCACTCAAAAGAGCGTCACTTCCCCGCTGATGATTGTAGCGCAGCCTTGAAGCTGCGGGAACCCCATAAAAGGGACTTTGGAGTTAAGTAAAAGAATTTAGACTTCAAAGATTGAACCTTCCCAAAACATCATACTACATACTATTAGTTAGCAACTGATAATCATACTGTATTTATCTTTAATCATCCTTAATACCATTAATATGCCTACAGTATTTACATTCAATAATGCCTCACCCTAGTAATCTGCTGTATTATATTCAATTGCTTTTAAAACTCTAACCTTATCGGCCTTTAATCACGAATACCTTTAATAATCCCGGACGAATATTTACTGCAGATAAAGGATTTGAGGAGTTTATGCCATTATATTCCCGTTTCCTTTTTCCTTGCCTCGACTACAGAAAACACTTCAAAAAGAATCCTCAAATTTGAGGGGGAACTCTCCTGGCTGTTAAAGTTTCTCTAGAGACGTTCAAAATACCCCCTGTTAATGCTTTTGCAACTTCAAGGCTGTGCTCCAATCTGGAGCAGAGAACTGATGGACTCCTTTGGAGTGATCTGTTTCCCGAGGTGTAATCATTTCCATGTGGAATCCGCTCACGCCACGCTTTCTGATGGCCTTTGCACACTTAGCATAGCACCCTCCCGGACCCACCTTTATGTTAACATTCACGAAAATGTATATTGTCGGTTGAAAAAAATTAACGATAAACAGAGAATCAAAACTAAACTGCGCAACTTTAGATTTCTAACTATTGAATAGCCAAATATTTGTTCTACGTAGTACACTGGATCTAACAAAACCATCTTATACCATTAATCATATTCTTCAACAAAAACTACAGAAATTCTGATATCCCTGGGACATCACTGAAGCGATTTCACAACCAGTTTACAAGTCGGAAACAATGTCGTCTTCAAGCAATATTCTAATACATGTTAGACTGTTAAAGATATTACGCTCGGAGTGCCCTTCGCTTTTCCTTGTGTGTATATATATATATATATATATATATATATATATATATATATATATATATATATATATATATATGGCATGTCATTCCCCAGATGAACACATTCTGTTCACTACTGGTCGTAAACAGGCTGTTATATTTCACAAAGACATCTTAAATTCATATTCCATCGAAACATAAATCTCTTCCTTGCCATTACAACTTTCTTTCTTGGCCACAGACAAGGGCATGGTAGTGGCAACATAGTCTAAAGCCTATATATCATTTTGTCACTTAAATGGGAAATACACTCTATGAATGTCTGACAACAACATTGTTCAAGATACTGCCTCGCGCTCCTCATCCTCCGACAGAGCAGGCGAATCCTTCCGTACTAGTCGCTGGTCTGTCTACGGTTAATACACTGAATCATCCACCTGGGATGGTGCCCACACGCCCCTCATTATAATCCTGTCTGTTACGACCAACGAGCCAGTAATTTTACCAACGGTTCCCATCCTTTATCTTACCCACACTGGGTCATCCATAGAAAAAAAAAAATGCAAATATTCTATCTTCTTTTCGTTTAAGAGACAATAAAGATCATGACAGAGCACTGTAACTTGATGATAGAAATGAGATCACAGTTAGAGAGCTATAGGGTCTATGTGTATGAAACAGGAAAACCTTTCAGCCTTAGAGATCCATCAAATCCTACTTCCTGTTACGATGTAGCTTAAAATCTGGCCATGAGAAATACGATAAAATTAGTGTTTCGGATTTCCACTCGTTTGCGATAGGATTGAGGGTAATAAGAATCGTTCAAAAGATATCAGAAACCATGGAAAAACCAATTTCAACCAAGCCTAACCTAAAAAAATTTCAACCAAGCCTAACCTAAAAACAATTTCAACCAAGCCTAACCTAAAAAAATTTCAACCAAGCCTAACCTAAAAACAATTTCAACCAAGCCTAACCTGATGAAATTCGTTAATGTCCGAAACGATAACAGAACCGTTCAAATTACAGTACTGTTCCGGACATCCACCTGTTTGCAATAGAAATGAAAGTTAAAACCGTTAAAAAGACAAGGTAGCGACCATACAGTAACCTCACAAACGTCACCTTAATGACAAAGCCTTGACTTGGTGGCAGGCGACAGCCTGTGACCTCACCTGACCTCGGAAAAAATATGTTTGTTGGCTCAACCTACAGCTGGACCTGCAGTATTACTCCCTGATACCCACACTCGATGTTTGGCATTAGCAGATCAAAGCTGACGCTGCATTTATAGATGACCTGAGTATTTCCAAAAGACGCGGACTTCACCTCAACTCCCAACAACTTGGAGCGAGAGCAGAAGCTTGCGACATTCGGCTTCGACGTCTCTAATTCCCAGACCTCACCTGGCCGCCTCATAAATACCTGGATATCACCGAAGCAAGTCAGTCAGGCAGTCGACTCACCACAAGTCAACATGTGTACCACACCGGAACCTAAAGTCTTAGCTATTGGAATCCAGACTCAAGTCGCCCTTAGGGCCTCTTCCGTCCGTCAGTAGATGTCCCAACCCGACTCCCTGACGTTTCATCTTCGTAGCAAGGTTTCACTGTGGTGCCTCATCTCCGACCTCCACCTTCGGCAGGACTTGCGCAGAACATCGCCTCCACCCGTCACGAGCAACAGCTGTAGCTGTAACAACAAGGTACCTACGGCCGCGCCCGTGGCACTCCTGCAATCCTAGCCCAAACCGGCAACAGCCGCACACTCCAGGAGTGCTACGCCTAACTCCTACATGAGCTGCACGTTGACTCGGCGTATGGGCACTTCTCTCACGGCTCCTGCTTCATCTGACGCCTCCTACCATCATCAGCATCACAGGAACTCTGCCAAGCCTATCTCGTATTACTATACCTCTTCTACTATACCTCTCTTCATCATCGTCTTCATCATAATCCTGCACCTCCAGCATCCCATTACCCTCTGTTACCTCACCTTGCATATCCTTTCCAATAAAGCATTACTGTTTTTTAACATGTTTTCGTGCCCCCCTATCTGTTTTACCGCTCCAACAAACCCTACAAGACCACAGGGTGAAGAGTCTCATCTAAGAAATGTAACTTAATATAAAGAAAAAGTTTAATACTTGTATGAAAAAAATATAAAACAAGTACAAATAATAATAATAATAATAAAATAATAATAATAATAATAATAACGATAATAATAATAATAATAATGATAATAATAAAAATAATAATAATGATAATAATAATAATAATAATAATAATAATAATAATAATAATAATAATAATGAGGGCTGAAGAAAGTGATTTGTTGCATTATCATTTAATCTTCCTAGCTAGAGCGATAGTGGTGAGGGATATGAAGTTCGGGAAAACGGAGGGTTGATCAACGTGAATATAAGCGTAACACTTTTAGAAATCACCAAAACGTATAGAAAAAACAAAAAAAAAACTCACTGAGCGTTCCCTAGCTACAGACATTTACTTTAATATTCAGTTATAACCAAAACATATTTGAGGTTTTCATTGTCAGCACCTTGCGCGCTATGTGGTCCAGATGTGTTAACATTTGGTCGCTGTTGTTACGTGCGTTTGCTCCAATGTATGCTTGACACAGGAAGTAAATAGCAATATCACTTTTTTCGAATAATGAAGTAAATATGGATAAGTTTAGGCTAATGGAGGATGTTAGGCAAGTGCCATAGGTTCTGTTGATTTCTATAATTATTTCACCTACATTTACATCATACAGCCCATACTTTCTTTTTTCCTTATGATAATCCTCGCCTTACATCCTCGTAAAGGAGAAAGTAATATGCTCTACTTTACCTTTCCTACTTATGCCTGATTGTCTGATTAAACTATGAATACTATATCATTAGATAACAAAAACAATGAAAATCCTAAGCGAATGAGGTGGTGCCCTTAAACTTCACAATGACGTTGTTATTATCATTATCAATACTTTGCAGATATCCCCGGCATCATCATAATCACTCCTATAATCATTCTTCATTAGTCTAATATATGCGATTACTTCATTTGATGTAAAACTTGGCTGATAGTATTCATTACTCGACCCTCATTTGCCAAATAGAATTTATTGCAAGTTTGGGATAGTCACCGTTTTGTTGCACTCAAGGACACTGAAAGCCAACAACAGGCCCCGGGCCAAACAACTTGGTCCCACCTTTTGAAAGGAGAGTTCTAACCTGGGGTATAATACCACCTCTTCCCTCCCGTTTCATTGAGCCTCGGGCCTTTTTGTACTAACATCTAACGTCAAAGCTTCAAACATCGACGCAGTGTCTCGACAGACGAACGTGGTACTGACAAACATCAACAGATACAAAATCCGTAGTCTAGTGCCTTCCATTTGGTCAGGAAAAAAGACGTCTGGTAGAGATTTATTTTTTTCCAGTTGTTACCCCTGAGGAAAGATGGTTATAATGGGGGTTATAGTTACCATTTGGGACGTCCACTTGTTTGCCATAGAAACGAAGGCAAGATTCGCTCGCAAGGCATCATAAAACCATCGGAAAAACAATTTCAACCAAAATAAAACCGAGCCTAGCCCATCCACCAAACAAAATTCGTTGCATGTTCAAAACGGTAATTATACCCAAAATGGGTATTTCTACTCTAAAATTATCACTTTAAGAACACTTACCGTAACCTGCAGCAACCTAGCTTTGTTGTCTTTCCTCATTATCCTTTAAATAGCATGACCAATCAAATAAAATAAACCAATTAATCCTAATAATCGAACCTTTTCTTTCTATAAATTATAATCAATAGGTTAGCAATTCACTAGTACTTTGTTAGAATAACATAAGAACATTCGATTCGAGTTCTAACACCAGCAGCTTGGTTCTAACAGATACGACCTCTGCATCTGAAAGGTAGTAACAATTCTACTTACCCTTCTTCCCTCGATGGCTACGTACGGCCGAGCCTCTTCTACTGACGACTTTGTTGTACTCGGCCCTCCTTATGCAGTAGAGTCCTCACTTCTCACAGCCACCCTCTTACTGTTCCTGTTGATTAAGAACGTTCATTTCACTTGTTTGTACTGATTGCTTTATTAGTTAGAACTACATGGTATAACTACAGGTACGTTCAGTTTGTCGCGTTATATATTTTACCTAAACACAACCTAACCAGTGCATCATCATCGTTTAGCACATAATAATATGCAGAAACGCAAACGCTTTAGCGTCAATTACTGATTGCTTACGAATATCACCATATAACAGTTCTACAGTAGCTTACCGGGTCTTCAAAGTGCTGTTATAGTCATTCACAAAGTCATGTCACCAAAACCATCGTCAGTTATTTTCTTAAAGTACAGCAGAACACTACAGCTGAACTTCACCACCACGGACGTCCACTCAACGTAAACACCTTCACGAGACTGACGACGAGAAACGGGAGGGAGTCGGGGATTCAGGGAGTCACAGAATGAGATCATAATGAAACAGTTTCGAAGCGAGACGTAACTCGCAGGGGACCTGTTCGAGGCGAGTTGTGAATCTCTAAACACTTAAAGTTCACCGAAAATTTTGAATACGCCACCACTCACAATTAGAGTGAAAACGTGTCAAGAGTCATTGGAAAATGAAAATCATGATGATACATTTTCGAAGCCAAACATTGCACGCAAGCCAGCTGGGTCTGAACTCCAATTTAACTGAAGCTTCAAGAAGCCTTGCAGATTGCTACTCGAAATCTCGAACAGTTCTAGCTTAAGATTATATCAACATTTAACTAGAGGGCGTTACCTAGGCATGCAATGACGAAGCACAGTACTTATAGATTGGTAACACATATTGTCATTCACAAATGAGAATAATCTCGTTATTTCTGTAGCTTTCTTGTTTTGAGCCTTACTAAAGAGATATTCGTAATGTGTTAAAACCTTAACCTCGTAAACATGACCCCTACGTACGACTGCGTAGCATTTGACCTGACCCTTACGAGCCAGCAAGTGGTCACTCATCATATTCAAGAGTCGTATTACTCTCGAGGTCTTCAAGGATCGTACCGATCGATGCGCTCAAGGATCGTGCTGGTGTCCTCAAAGATCGTGCACTCGTTCTCAAGGATCATACAATCATGATCAAGGATCATACAATCATGATCAAGGATCATACCGTCGTGCTCATGGGGTAATATTCTTATCATGTTGAGCTTTATAATGACGTGCATAAATGTGTGATATTCATACATATTTATGATTAAAACTGTGTCATACTCTGTCGAATTCTTTTCAGTATTTGTAGAAAAGTTAATTTTTCGATTAGAAATCGTTCTTTCTATATCTAATCTCCATATCTCAAAGATATCTACGATACAGACCAGATCTTACATAACAAGAGAGCTACTGAGAACTGCAAAGAATAAAGAATGTCTCGTCAGTAACATACAGGTAACAAAGGAACTGTGGTGAATGCTTATCCTCTCTAAACGAATTTTTATCATGAGTGATACGTCACCTCCCTATTCCGAAACTGTACTAATGTCCTGTTGAATCACACTCGGGTCGAACCCTATTTATGAGGATCCGAATATTGACCTCTTTAGCCAAAATGTGTAACAATGTGTCCATATATTCTTTCCACTTTCGTAAAGTCTATTCGATTCCCCCCACGGCCTCGTCTCCATCTCGTCTCCAGACCATATCAAGGGAAGGATAAGTTTAATGAACCATGAGGAAGGAATCCCTCTCCTATAATTTCAGACTTACCAATATATATCCTTTTTAGTTGTAATGATCATTCCTTCTCTTCTACTTCGTTCTGACAGGTAACGCTTTAATGATGATGATGATAATAATAATAATAATAATAATAATAATAATAATAATAATAATAATAATAATAATAAAAGTCCACTTACATCAGGTCCTTCTCATTCAAATTTACCCTTCGTCTCACATCCATGAGCATCATGTGTTCTATGACAGTAAGTTCTGTTAAATTGCTGTCTGCTGGTAATGGGAGCCGAATGGGATTTGACTGGTCTAGACCCCATTGCTAATGGGTGTGAGAACTCTGATGATGCCTCATTGAAGGCAAAAGCCTGAATTAGATAAATAGAGAACTAAGGACAACTGGTGTTTGAGCACCCACCAAATAGTAGAATAATACTGAGAAAATTAGAGAACATAAGCAAGATTAATAACTCTACAAATGCTGTCGAAATTAATTCTATGTGCATATATATATATATCTTTCTTTTCTTTCAAACTATTCGCCATTTCCCGCATTAGCGAGGTAGCGTTAAGAACAGAGGACTGGGCCTTTGAGGGAATACCCTCACCTGGCCCAATTCTCTGTTCCTTCTTTTGGAAAAAAAAAAAAAAAAAAAAAACGAGAGGGGAGGATTTCCAGCCCCCCGCTCCCTCCCCTTTTAGTCGCCTTCTACGACACGCAGGGAATACGTGGGAAGTATTCTTAATCCCCTATCCCCAGGGATAATATATATATATATATATATATATATATATATATATATATATATATATATATATATATATATATATATATATAAATGAAATTTTTTTACAAGGAAATATAGTTCAAGATGCTGCAAAGTCTCTTTTGGATCTGGTACTCACGCTCTTTGACAGTCCAAACTTGAGGAAATAAGTTGGAAGAACTCGAAATGCATTTTCAAATTCGGTTAAAAGAGCTGATGGAAAATGTCCGGCCTTTCAGTGGTAGTCGATGTTGAAGACTGTCGCCTTCCAGAACCCTGAAGTTAATTCCAACTAATCTGGAACAACTTCAATCGAGTTCCAGAATTAAAAGCTTTTGTCTCGTAAAGTCTTCGGTTTTCAGTTTCTTTAGCATTCACGAAGAGGCGGATATAAACAGGTGGTGTATTGACTGGTTTGGGCCCTCAGCTTGGGTCTACATCGGGCCAGATGGTGATGCCCTTTCTCGGTAGTTGTTAGAGTCAGGTCAGCTGGTGATGATCTTTTCGGTAGTTTCGAGAGTCAGATCAGTTGGTGATGACCTTTCTCATTTTCTTTTAGAGAGTCGGTTCAGCTATTAATGACCTTTCTTGGTAATTTGAGAGGCAGGTCAGCTGGTGATGACCTTTTCGGTAGTTTCAAGAGTCAGATCAGCTGGTGATGACCTTTCTCAAATTCTCTTTTTAGAGTCGGTTCAGCTAATGATGACCTTTCTTGGTAGTTTTGAGAGACAGGTCAGCTGGTGATGACCTTTCTCGGTAGTTTTGGGAATCGGTCGAGTTGGTTATCACACTCCCTGGTTACAAAAACAACCGGAGTGATAAGAATGAACACAAAAGGAAAAAACTTCGATAAAAGTATATCATTACTGAATGTAAAGAAATAGAAAACAAAGACAGGATCAGTATTTTACTTCTTCTTGAACACCTCATCACGTTCCTAAGTCCACTCACCACTTTACCCCCTTTTACCACATCCTGAGCTGTGTGTTTTCTGGTTTAAACGCTCGTGTGGTAAAACGCCAGAGAGACAAAAGTCCTTTAAATCCTTGTTTAACATGTTGATCCACTTAGGTTTTGCTTTACCTCGAGGAGATTCAGCGGGGATGAAGGCTTTCTTTTTTTGTCCATGCAGACAACAGATGCACAATGGATGTAGGATCGAAGCTTAAACAACAAAGAATTGTTGGTACCCTGAGAAATATTAGATAAACATGCATTATATCAAGAAGTAAACCTGTCTGGAAATATCGATACATAGATTTAGATTATTTGATATTAGAGAAGGTAATCTGAAACATTATCATTAAGATCTTGGTAATGTAGTTTGAATATTAGAGGAAGTATTCTGAAATATTTCTATAAAGCTCTAGTCAATTCAATAAACGTAATACCTATACGGAGCTTAAGCTATTGGTTTGAAAAACTGGCTCTTCCTGACGTAGGAAAAAGTGAAAAAAAAAAAAGAGAAATTGATCAGATACAACTGAAGTTCACATTAATCAAAGTGAAAAAAACATAATCCTGATGTAGGGCACACCTGATGACTTTACCATTAAACCATAACCAATAAAGTATAATTGTAAGGGATATGTGATTACCCATTTCTTACCAGGCTACATAATTTCAACGGATGTTAACTGGGTGAGTAAATCAGTGGTCGTTCGTGGTGGACTGTAGAAAGGGTGTGTTACTAGTCGGATGGGACGATGTCTTAGTTTTTGGTTGGGTGTGACAAAGAGATTATATTAGTGACAAACAATGATATATGTATATATATATATATATATATATATATATATATATATATATATATATATATATATATATATATATATATATATATATATATATATACATATATATATATATATATATATATATATATATATACAGCGGCAAATATATATATATATATATATATATATATATATATATATATATATATATATATATATATATATATATATATATATATATATATATATATATTCAGTTCACACGATCTTATTATCATCTTTGTTTGCTCTCCTCTGAACCTTCTCTGTTAGTTCTTTGTGTTGCTTCTCGTCCAATGGCCAAAACTGATAAGAACATCCAGTTATGGTCAAGTATACAATGTAAACAGTTTGCAGAATATTTCCTTATTACGGTAAATAACGATTCTGATACGAAGAAATGAAAATATCAGAAAGATTAAGAAGAACAACGGTTCTAGGGAAGTGCATATAACGTTGTACAATCCATACGACCATTGCAAATAGCGTCAAGAAATGGCCTACTCCTACGTTTTCAATACGTTTGTAGGAGGAGAGGTTGGGTGCTCTACATACGTCCATACATACAGTGAAGGTATATACATCTACCTCCCTCGCCTGGAGCTCCATAGATACAGTGAAGGTATATACCATCTACCTCACTCGCCTGGAGCTATATACATACAGCGAAGGTATATACCATCTACCTCACTCGCCTGGAGCTCCATACATACAGCGAAGGTATATACCATCTACCTCACTCGCCTGGAGCTATATACATATGCAGTGAAGGTATATACCATCTACCTCACTCGCCTGGAGCTATATACATACAGTGAAGGTATATACCATCTACCTCACTCGCCTGGAGCTATATACATATGCAGCGAAGGTATATACCATCTACCTCACTCGCCTGGAGCTCCATACATACAGTGAAGGTATATACCATCTACCTCACTCGCCTGGAGCTCCATACATACAGCGAAGGTATATACCATCTACCTCACTCGCCTGGAACCGTGTGATTGGTCTTCACCGAATCACAGTTTGGTTCTGTGCAGCCTCATCAGGCCCCAGACAGAGCCGAGTTCACAGTGGATAGTTCTTACCTGAGCGCGTACGTAACTTCTCGCTCATCTCTATTCATCAGCTGGAACTGGAGTTTGTGTTCGTAGTCTGTATAATTTCGCATACACTTCCCCTCCACCCCCGCCCGCTCTCTCTCTCTCTCTCTCTCTCTCTCTCTCTCTCTCTCTCTCTCTCTCTCTCTCTCTCTCTCTCTCTCTCTCTCTCTCTCTCTCTCTCTCTCTCTCTCTCTCTCTCTCTCTCTCTCTCTCTCTGTATGCGTGCTCGAGGTTTCTAAATTCATGGGTAAAGCCGCTGCTCCTCCTAAAATCGGTTGATCACTTACGAAGAATAATGATCAATAGATACATTTTTTTTTCTTGTTATGAAAGTCCAACAGTATCATTTGTTTTCGTTCTCATTCTCACGTCCTTTCGTTTAAATTAGAATTCTTCGACTAACGCTGAACGACAGTTTGGAATAAGCTGCTGTTACATACACTTGTTGTGTGTCCACACTGTTCTTGTGAACAGTTTATAGACTGACGCAAGTAAACAGTTTGACAGCGTGTTCATGATTACGTTATTTCTCTCACAGATTTGTAAACTTTCTTATAAACTTATAAAACTTTCTTATAAACTTTATAGATTTTTTTATAAACTTGTAAACTTTCTCCTGAACTTTATAGATTTTCTTATAAACTTATAAACGTTCTTATAAACTTTATAATTTTCTTACAAACTTTCTTATGAACTTTATAAATTTTCTTATAAACTTGTAAACTTTCTTATAAACTTATAAGTTTTCTTATAAACTTATAAACTTTCTTATAAACTTACGGATTTTCTTATAAACCTTTACGCAACTTACAATTTTTTGTATAAACTTTTTAAACTTTCTTATAAACTTTATGAACTCGAGGATTGCACGACAGTTTATAAATTGAAGATGGAGGTCTGTGATTTTTTTTTTTGGGGGGGGGGGGACTTCAAGGACAGTTTAGATTATAACTATCGCTTCATCGACCAGTGCAAGACCCTTGAACACGACAGTACGGCCCCTTAGACGCGACGAACGCCCTTGAACACGACAGTACGACCCCTACACACGACGAGACGCCCCTTGAGAACGACGGTACGGCTCTTGAAGATGTTACCACCAGAGATGATCAAAACATAATATGATCCTTGATCAAAGACGATACGACACACACACCTCAGCACAATCGCCTACCCTTTAGACCTGACCTTGTAAAATGAGGGTCAAAAATACTATGAAGGTGCACTTATGTCTGACAAGGTTCACTCACTGAATTATCAAGATCCATTGAGAAATCGCTATGAGCATGAATACCAACGAACGATCTATAATGACACCATACCAGACGCACTAAATATTCATGTCTGTCAGCGCTAAACTCTTATATAAACATGCTTAAGGGAATGTATACGCCAATATTCATTTCTTTTTTTTGGTCCGAGTTCTTGATAGTAAGCTCCCGTATCGAATCCTCCTAAGTCACTGTGTGTACACACGGGGAGCTGAACAGATGAAGATCAACACGGGCAGACGTTTACGCTCGCTTTCCGAAATCCGCGGGAAGGCGAGCAACTTAAAATCTCGAGGAACTAAATACACGTACCGGAAAATTCGAAATGTATTGGACGTTTACCTTCCTGGTGGACTTGGGGAACCAAACTTATGTTTCTCCTCCTCCTTCTCCCTCGTAAAAAAAAAGAAAAAGTCTAACCTCTGTTGTCTTTCGTCTCGACAAGGAACTTAACTACTTCAACCTGTCGGAATTTAACGTTTCCTTTTGGTTTGTTGTCACGACGAAGAAGCGATCTCGATCAGGGGATACCATCTATCATTTCTCTACTTATCTGTTTATCTATCTACTTCCACGCAGGGAATGATATCGAACAACAGTCTATCCACCGAACACGCTTGGTTTTAGATAAATACTTATCACTGCGTTGTTCTGGTGCGCAAGCGCAGGTAAAGAATGTAAGAAATGGAAATTATATCCATTGAGAAAATTAGTGATTTGGGAAAATCGTATAATTTTGTTGACATCTCTAAAACTACGGCCTCTGCGGGTTCATTTCCAGGCACAGAATGCAGTCATAACTTTGTAATTAGCTTGCTAAACAACGTCATTTAGTGATGAGGTCTCACCCAAATTGGCCTATTAGAGTAAATTTGAATTGACATGAGCCAAGTGAGATTCGTTCCTATCGTCTTTGTTGTTATATGTTGAAATCGTGTCCGTTTCCTTTACTCTCTGCTACTACTATAATAATTCATTCCTTCCTGAGTAGACGAAGATTTTGATTGATGTTATTTTCGCTATATTCATGAAACAATATTCGCGAGACGATAAAATTCGCTTTCATTTTTTCACTTCCGGCTTTACCCAACGACCCGTGTGGCTGAAGGGGGTTCTGTTCACTCCTATATCGTCTGGATGTTAGTCTGTGCTTGTGCGTCCAATGACGCAAGCGAAATTAAGATGGCTACATGCACACAACGAGCCAAAGACGTCTCATGATGCAGGTATGTAAAGCTGACATCCGCGCGCGGAATGCAATCGTATTCTGGCTCCCTACAGACAGAAGGAGGAACCAGACACTGATTCGTCCTCGAAGGCTCAGGCTGAGGGCGTCTGAATGAACGTGATGAAAAGACGGGTTGGGTAGGGCGGTGTGTTGTGTTGAGAGAAATCTGAATATCCTCGAACTGAATGCAACAAGGTTGAAGGGGAGGAGGGAAGAATGGCTTGGAAATGTCAAAGGGGTGAGTCCCAGAATCAGGAAGGGGACGAGAGTGGTGGAAGGGGGTGGCGTATTTTGTGAAAAACGAGCTGTGGGACTGAGTGAAAGAGCATAATGTACGCAAAGTATTCAAAATGTTTTTTTGGGGGGATTAGAATTGGAGGTTATAACAAGCAATAGAGAGTGTTTATGCCACTAGAGGTGAGAGAAGTGAGTGATGAAAGGAAAGAGTGTGTTTTGGGAGGAAATGTGTGAGAGATGTGGCAGTTTTGATGCGCTGGACAGAATCCTGGTGTTCGGGGATTTGAATGTAAAGGTGAGTAATGTGGCGACTGAGGTTTCAGTGGAGGATATGGAATCCGCAATGTAAACGAGTATTGGGTCAAATTTGTAGAGCTAGGTGCTGAAAGAAGAATGGTGACTGGAAGTACATGGCTTAAGAAAAAAGTGGAGTACAAAAGTAAACGTGGTTGATCAACAGACATGCTGAAAGGGGCAGCAGCTGGAATGTCTTTTTTATCATTTCGTGGTGAAGGTAAGGTATAAGTGTTTATCATGGGTTTAGGAAGAGATGAAACGACATATCTGTAAAATAAGTGACGAAAGCTAAGGTTGACAGAGGCGCCTTGTGGAAGGTGCTACGAATGTATGTCGTGGGAAGAAAGTTGCTAAAACTAGTGAGGAGATTTGAGTGGGAGAGGAGGGTGGGTGTGCGGGTAAGGGTGGAGTAAGGTGAGTTGTTCCCGGTAAAGGCAGGTCTGTCTCAGGGTCTGTGATGCCGTCATGGTTCCTTAATCTTTTCATGGACAGGGTAGTGAGGGAGGGAAATGCTATGGTCTAGGAGACAGTGGGTAGCCTATTGCATACGAGGGTTGGAGGCCCTAAGGCATAACACACACACACACACACACACACACACACACACACACACACACATACACACACACACACACACGTACTAGAAATACCTATCTCTTCTACAGTTATATTGTATTTTCTATATACCTTTGAAGGAGAGAAAAATCGGGCAACAATTTACTTCAAACAACAAAGACCATAGTTAAGGAGAGCGCCAACCTGTCCTCTTTTTGAAACTAACAAAATTTGACCATCGAAAAATCTAATGTATGACATCTGAAACAGTTTCAAAAGCAGTTTCCTATCACTGTGAAAGGGATGATTCCTTTGACGAACTATATGTCTGCCAGTTATAGTGACCCCTGCAACACAGCCCACGAAAAGAACCGAGTGTATTCCCAAGAGATGGCTAAACCAAATGACCAACAGGCTGTGCCAAGATCCAACAAACACCTTCACGAAAAGCAGTTTGGTTGATCCTCTTCTTTTTTTTTAAGATGATCTGCCGACTCTACAGCTGCACTGTGTCTTACATGATCAATGATCGTGGATCAGTGTTATTACGTCTGCTATTGTGAGACAAGACAAGCGTCCCTGATGACGCGAGTGACTCTTGATGTGATCCCTGGTACTGGTGAAGAACCCACGGTGCCTGCTCGTGAGAGAGAGAGAGAGAGAGAGAGAGAGAGAGAGAGAGAGAGAGAGAGAGAGAGAGAGAGAGAGAGAGAGAGAGAGAGAGAGAGAGAGACGACAGAAGGTCTATCTTGGTGACGATATTGTCATCTAACGTCTTCACTGCCCTGGTGCAGTGCCATGACGTCTGCTGGTGAGGAAAGTGATAAAAAGGCACTGCGGATTGATCATCGTTGTGGCAGTGAGACGTTGCAAGCGCTTATATAGCAGTTACACTACAGATTCGAGTTGTTGGATTAGTAATCCTATGGGTAGTAGATTCTTCAATCGTTGCTTGCATGCTTGTTTGTACAAGCTCTTGTCTGGTGCTTTGTAAATCAGTTCTTCACTCTCTGTATTCATTTATGCTTCTCCTCATGGTAACTGTGGTGCTAAAGTAGCTACGCCTTATAGACGTTCCCCTAACAAGGAGATGTCAAGGTCAAGTGCCCAGCTTGAATCAGGGTTTGACAACATAGGCGGCGGGGTATCTGGTTTGGTTCCTCGTTAACAGCACAGGTTCCCACCATGTGGCGTCCTACCATCTAGCTGTCTTGGCCCTGGCTTTACAACACGGGTTCTTCCAGTACGGTGCAAGAATTGCTACCAGGCTTAACTTTGCGACGACAGTAGTACGTGCTCTCGTGGTGTGGCGCAGGATTTCTCTCGTCGTAGGTCAATAGAAAGAGACCTTGTCGGTGTTTCCCAGCGCTTAAATCAGGCTCATCTACCTCAGGATTCTGTACATATCAGCAATCGACCTCCAGTATAAAGCGAACCATCGACCTCTAGCATTTGGGGAGCAATCGACTTCGACGGTAAAGAGTGAGGTCGAGTTCCACTACCGGGCGAGCAATCTACCTTGAGTATAAGGCTAGAAGTCGACCCCTCCACTATGAGGCTAGCAGATAACCTTCTGTATAAGGCGTACTACTGACCTCCAGTATAAGGAGCACTGATGACCTCCAGTATAAGGAGCACTGATGACCTCCAGTATAAGGAGCACTGATGACCTCCAGTATAAGGCGCACTGATGACCTCCAGTATAAGGCGCACTGATGACCTCCAGTATAAGGCTAGCAGTTAACCTCCAGTATAAGGCGCACTAGTGACCTCCAGTATAAGGCGTAATACTGACCTCCAGTATAAGGCGTACTACTAACCTCCAGTATAAGGCGCACTGATGACCTCCAGTATAAGGCTAGAAGTTAACCTCCAGTATAAGGCGTAATACTGACCTCCAGTATAAGTCGAACAGTCTCCCTCCAAGGACAGTAGGCCAATTCCAGTATAAGGCTTAAAGCGAAACTTGTGCAAATCAGAGCGTGAATAAAGTTATTCGTAAAGCGTCAGTCTGGTGAGACAATGAATAAATGAATAAATACGTGAATAATGGTCCGCCCAGGATCGTTCACTGACCTTTGCAAACCTTGACTGAGGTGAAAAAAAGAGGAAAAAAATTGCTTAAAATGATTGGATTTTTTCTCTCAAATCTGAAAATAATTGGATTTTTTTCTCAAATCATAAATAATGGGATTTTTTTTCTCCCTGATTACATGGTATGAGTAAAATTGTTCATGTATGAAGCGGTGTGTGAATTGCGTTAATATTAGCGCTAAAAGAAAATACATTAAAGGATATTGAAGTGATCTATGACACCAGTTCAAGCGAGGTTGAGGCTAAGATGAGCTATCATGCAAACTTTCGACTATATTGGACTACCTCGTAAACTTAAGATCAAAGCGGGCAACCGCTTAAAGTTGGTACTGAAGCGGGCTACCACGTCATGTTGAAAGTAAACTGGACTACCACGTAATGATGGCACTAAAGTGGGCTATCTCGCAAAGCTGACAATGAAGCGGACAACCACGTGGGTAAAGTTCAAATAAAAACACTTGACCACGCAAAACTGGTAGTGAAGCGGGCTACCACGTAAAGTTGGCACTGAAGCGGGCTATCACGAGACTCTTAGTATTTAAGCGGGCTACCATGCAAGGTTGGCACTGAAGCGGGCTATCACGAAACTCTTAGTGCTTAAGCGGGCTACCACGCAAAGTTGGCACTGAAGCGGGCTATCACGAGACTCTTAGTATTTAAGCGGGCTACCACGCAAAGTTGGCACTGAAGCGGGCTATCACGAGACTCTTAGTGCTTAAGCGGGCTACCACGCAAAGTTGGCACTGAAGCGGGCTATCACGAATAGATAGTGCTGAAGCGGGCCTCCACTCAGAACAGTTACTAGAGCTGGCTTCCGAGGAAGATTGTTTCTGAAGTGGGTTACCGCTCAGAGCTGGTGCTGAAGCGGGTCACTGCATAAAGCCACAGTGCTTGACTAAAACCTCAGAGTCACTGCTCAGTTCACTGAAAACAGAATTGCGATTCCATTCCTTCTCTTCTCCACTCTATTTCTGGAACGAGACGATGATTCAGTTACCGTGAAAACGAAAAGAATTCAGTTCCTTTTAATGTGTTCAGAGCTTCTTTTTTTATCTTTCTTCAGAGCATTTTCTTGCTGAGGGCTTCGTAACTTTATAAAAAATTACTATTACGGTGATTCTATTCATCGTATTTACAACTGTTTCCTTAAGACATCTTTAGAATGATCTAGAAATCCAGTCTTGCGCGCGCGCGCTCTCTCTCCAAGCCAGCCAAAACGGCTTCTCTTCCTTTGTGTTAAGCAGTAGTACCAACTTCATGTGTGACCTTGGGACGATTTCTATGAGTTCCTGAATATGGACGTCATGACTTGCTTGGTCGTATCGTTTCTTATCATCACCGACTCTTACAGATCTGATGTCGTCTCCGTGTGTCTGTTTCCTGCAGCCATCGATCTCGTTTGTCAGAATGCATTTCGTTCTTCGCATTTTCTTTCCTTTCTCGGCGTGTACTGCGTTCTTTCTGCGTTTTTATTCTTCATTTGTTCCTATTGAGGGCCTGTACAGTGTTGATAAAAGGCGCCTGTAAGTGCAGACATAACCTCAGACGTTTGGAAGACGCAGCATAAAGAATAAAGCAGAAACTAAAGAACATCAAAGACGCAAATTACAGAATATGTTCCAGATGTGGACGGCAGCTCACATCGTTCCTTCGTAGCCTCAACGACCCTCAGTGAGTGAAATGCATAAGCCATCCATTACCACACACAAGCCACTCCTCTACATTAATACTTCAGCGTCCCCTGGTACACCATCTCTGTCCAATCTTTTCTCCACTTTTCCTCCCCATCTACTCCCATTAAGAACATGATCTTACTTCCCTAAGTCCTCTTTTACGTGGCTCAGAATTCTCATGATGGGGTGGAGAGCTGTTATCCTCTCCCACACCAAGCCTGGTATTATACTAAGAGAAGGAGGATGCGGGCCTTCCTTACAGTATCCCTGGAGTGGTAATCATCATAGCCACACCTCTCTAATACACAGTCCCAGACAGCATATGTGTATGGTGTTTCGCTCTCATTTACTTTAGACTCTTGACCTTGTATATGAATCATGTGTACACACACACACACACACACACACACCATTCTATGCCATGTACTCAATTTACAGACTAGTCCCAAAGGGAGGATGAACAGCCAGGATTGGTTATGTCCAAGAATGCCTCGCCCAGAAATCGAACCCAGGCTGACCCGTGCGAAAATCACGGTGTGTGGTTTAGGGAAGAGCCTCCTTCTCTCTCTCTCTCTCTCTCTCTCTCTCTCTCTCTCTCTCTCTCTCTCTCTCTCTCTCTCTCTCTCTCTCTCTCTCTCCCAGGGCTTCGAATCTTTCTCTATATCACTCTCATCCTTACATCCCCACCCTGGGGTCTTCGACCCATTCCCGTCCCCTACTGGTACCACAGTCACGTGTTACGGTTCGAATCTCTTACAACCCCGCCCTAGACCAAGTCCTCCATGAACTCCAGGAATGGGAGGTAGGGGAAGAAATCTCTACTTCTGGGGAGAGTTGAGCATTTCCCCCAACCTTATCCTCCCTGTCATTCTAACCTCAGCGTGAAGAAGGGTAGATGTCTACCATACTCACTCTTACGCCCATGGTAATGAGATGAGGAGAAAGGTTCGAATCTCATTCCTCCCTTATCCGCGGGCTCCATTACATCAGGATGAGGGATTTTCACTCCCTTGATACACCCTCCACCCATCCACTCCAGTTCGAGGAAAAAGGATCGTGAGGCCTCCACACATAGTGACCCCTGTGAGGGACATCAAACTCTGTGATATAAATGTCGCCTTTCGTCCCTCCCTCAACCTTCCAACACAATAGTCTCAAAACTGGGATGTTCTTCAGGGGTCTTCTGCTCCATTAGAATCCCTTCAATCGCTACTGTTATATCCTCTACGGGAATCACTGCCTTTAATCCCCATCACGTATTTTAAATTTCACAGACCCACAAGGAATTTCGAAATTACACCCAATGTTTTTTGAGTAGTAAATCAACATATAAAATCTACGTAAAGACAAGGCTTTCTGTATCTTGTTCCCGAGTTATATAGTGAATTCTGTGTTGTGCTGCGTGTAATGGTAGCTGTAGATCTGCGTCCCTAACTACTTTTGAATATGGTAATCCACCCGCGAGGGAGTTCTTAACATCTCTGAGCTTCCGTAATCTACCGTGAAATTGGTTTTGAAACGCAGTGTGTTAATACAAATGAGAGGAAGACACGACTGGTGGTAGTGTGTTAGGGTGACAGTGGTATCATGGTATGAAGGTTATATCAGTGGGTAAACACATGTATGGTAGGATGAAGGTGTGTGAACGAGAGAGGGTGATTGTGTAACAGCTGAGAAGACAGGAATGTGAGGGAGGGTGATTGTGGCTGTAAGGGAAGGCAGGAGGGTACTGGGTGCACGACAATATCTTGTTATGTATGATGTTTCAACAATAGTATGGTAAAGTGACAAGGAGTGTGCAGTATAAGGGGTAGAGGAGATGTACAGCACAGAGGCTGGTTTTGTTAAGGACACTCTAGGTGTGTGGCAGGGAGTATAAGGATGTTTGGGAGAATGGCACAAGGTATATGGTAGGATGTTATGTGGCCGGAGAATGTGTGGTCAGCGAATGCGTGGCCGACGTATGTGTGGCTGGCGAATGATTGGCTGACGAACAAGGGAAATATATGAAGTCAGTGTGGTATGATAAGGGTTCACTCTGATGGTCACCGCTTGAGGGCATCAAGCCCTTGACCCTCGTCATAAAGTGTCCAGTGTATGGATTCATGTCATCCAGAATTTCGAAGGGAACTATAGAATGAAGGGCTTCCCTGAGAGAGAGAGGAGCATGAGGTAATTGAAGGAAAATGAGTGGGGCCCTCACGAAACACTCACTACATGGAGGTCTTATACACAAATCAGCTTGTCAATAAGCACACTATGATGAAAAGCGGCTGTGTATCACACATACTAGCAACAGATATTGAGAATATCATCATGTATGATATTCTCAAAAGACATACACAGGTCTCGTAGCTACCTTAGCATTGCATATAGTTGCCTGGACTGCCATGAACATGCCTCCTATGATGATATGGCTATATATATATAGCTAGAGTCTAAGATACGTTCTGATCTCAAAGGGACTCCGACTTATCACACGTGATTTGGAATAGTATAGCCATCATGCTCATATATGGCCATGTTTTCCCCCCTCAAACGCAGGGTAATTAAAAATCATTAGTTATTCCCTGTGAGGGACAAAAATAATAATGGCTATAAAAAACGAGAGCAATATCTTTTTTCTAAAAGACATCCAGAGTTTTTGATCATCAAGGAAGCTGTTTAATGGGATTTGAATTCGTAATTCTGCTTATTTGATATTTATAACGATTCACAGAACAGCATAATGATATTGTTGAATCATCTCACGATATTTGTATTTGGTATAAATGAATGTTAGAGGGCAATGCAAAAACTTAGTTTCAAATGAAATTCGTAAGGTAGAAAATTTAGAAAAAATTGTGAGACGTTGCTTCCCAATAGCAAACCTTATCAACTATGTGTATAAAGGTGATAATGAACACACACACACACAAACACACACACACCAAAATATAAATGTGAAGTAATGAGGATTGGACACAATGATGGACACAATGTGTGTTGTGTGTGTGTGTGTGTGTGTGTGTGTGTGTGTGTGTGTGTGCTGCTCCCCCTTCCATCTAACAATTAATATCAATCCACTCGGAATAGGATATGATATATCCACTTTGATATTTTGATTCGAACAGGTTTCATCTGTATGCAAGCGCAATTTACCTCTAGCTTAGGGGAGTGGACCATGCGAGAAACCAGTCACACAACATTTAAAAGTTGTGGGAAACTGAATTATAAGCTACTCTCAAATCACTGCTTCATATGCCCTGGTTCAATTCACCGACGGCACATCGCCCCCTATGTACCACATCTCTCCAATTCAGTCTATCTCGGGCACTCTTCTCACCCTCCTCCATCTTTTTTTTTTTTTCACTCCACCCTTCCAATCTTCGATTTGTTAACCTTCCCTTCCACTCCCCCTGTTCCCCTCTACTCCTCCTGTTCCCTTTCATTTCTGTTCCCCTCCACTTCTGACACACATATCCTCTCTGTAAACCTCGTCCCAGTCATTCTCTCTATATGTCCAAATAATTTCAACATTTTCTCTCATATTCTTCAGCTCCCTTCTCATCCATGATAGCTATGAATCACCCGTGCCATGTCCTTTACCATGAAAACCGGATGTCAGATTCTAGAAATCGTGGGAGCCATTAGGAACGTAATTACCACAACAATCTGTCAAAACAGATATTCACTAATAGCTTAAGAGTCAAGCATAACTCTTGAGGTACATGACAATCTAGGCTTGTGTGCCTCACCTCCAGGAAGAGGTGTGAGAACCTACGTAGCTTCTTCGATGTCCAAGTGTCATACGACTGGACGTCTGTACCTCAAGATCCAGGAAGTAAGTTATTCAAGACAGGTATAGTCCTCCACGACCTCACGCTCGAGACTGGACTAATTGCTTATGGTTGATAATACAGAAGCTGCTCTCTGTCTGGCCACTTGTAGACGCTACTGAGTAAACGCTTGGGGTCTCACTTCTTTGAGGTACTGCCATGAAATAGTAACACTAGACAATCGTGTGTATACTCTGTGAAAGGTTGATTCTCAGGCATTTGACACGACCTTTTGTCTACATCCGTCGGTATACTTACTACACCACAGCCATTTTTAGTTCATTACGAATCAGAGAAAAAGAACGGTTCTACTGCTCTCAACATCTATGTCTGTGTCCACGTACAGACCCATACCTGGTTCCGTTTTACATTCGAGCTAAGTTGTCATCCACTATTGGATGTATGATAATGTAACTCCATTTTCCAGTTGCACAGCATATGAGCGCTTCAGCATCCCACTCAAAGTAGGTATTACTCAACCTACATTTCAAACCTCCGAGGTGAACTTCGCAGTCGTTGATGACTTGTTTATGTCAGTACTGATGGAGGTCTTCACTTTGTGCTGGTGTCACCGTCCATCAGTCTAACGAGATGGGCAATTTTAGGATGTCTTTTGTTGCCTCACAAACTATACATTTCTACTCATGCTTTTAAACCTGTGAACGCGCAGTTTACATGACTACACCAAGTCAAAAGTTATTCATATATCTGCATACTAGTCAATCTCTTTCCATCAAGTGTGACACAGACACCTATTGTGTCCTGCAGTTCTGAAGATGTCCTGGGGTCGTGCGAGGTCGGTCAAAAGGAGGATGGAGGATAAGAGGCGGAGGACCTGGCTAAGAGGGAGAGATGGAGAGTTCCATATATCAGAGATTACACAGATGGCTGGCTCCCGAGGGGCCTACCCGCAGAGGAGATTGGATGACGGACGACCTGAGCTGATGACGTGGATCACCCATGCATGAGTGTGGTGGAGTCGGGTATAAGGCCACTGCAAATCACCATCAAAGTTTAATTCTAAAAGGTTAGACTCGAAGCTCCGGACAGTAATGCTCTCAGAACTTAATACGTCTATGGAAAATCAAAGCTTAGAGCAAAGAAAGGTAATTTCATCCTTGAACCATAGCAGAAGTATTGATAATCCTTGATAAAGATACTAAAAAAACGATAATTTCGGTTGATAAACTCATTCGTTACAGCTGCCTCATGAACGAAGGAACAGAGTTAGCGAAGAAGTTATTATATACCTACGCAAGTGGGTATATACGTGAATACGTATCTCCTGCATGTCGTTGGAGGCGACAAATAGGAGCGGGAGTTAGTGAGCGGGGATGGGAAACCTCCCCATCTGTATTGCTGCTTCCCAAAGGAGGGACAGAGCAATAAGCCAAGTGAGTATTTTCTCCTCTAAGGCTCAGTCATCTGTTCTGGACGCTTCGTCGCTAGCCTTGATTTTCTCTAGCTTGGATCATTTTAGGGCTCAGGTCGTTGTAAAAGAGGGTTTCTACATCAAACAACGTCTTAAGTATCCCCTCATCTTCATGACATGATTATCTCCTCCACAACCTCACCTTCAGTGCTCGATCATCTTCACTACGCCTTTATGTTCATTGCTGATTCATTATCATCACAGTCATCTTTATCACATCTTCACCTTCATCTTCAAAACTCCCTTACCTTCGCTACACCCTTATCTTCATAATACCCTTATCTTCCACTACACTTTACATCATTTTTACACAGTTTTGTAACAAAAAACTTATTTCTTGTGCACAACACTCAAGTGTGAACCGCTAATATCAAGTACACATATACGGACAGAGTACTCACATCACGTACACAGCATATTTCTTGTATAACCAACCACTCATATCATTTACACAACACTTAAATCATGTACACAACATTCACAAGTTATGAACACAATCGTAATATTTCACCTTCACACTGACTCAACGTAAAATGATCTGTGTTCATATTTTCCACTGAGTATTCAACAAAACATGTATACTGTTCATATCATGAATCTTTTTAGCTATGAATTACTGCACACAAGTTATCCCTAAAATAGTTTCGTAACCGTAATTGTGATACGATTTCCGTTTTCTTTGACAAACGTTTCGTGTTATAGTTAACGGGAAAATCTAGTATAATGACAGCTGAATGTAACGTTTTCGTTTATAATAAGAGTTTGTTCACCCAGTACTCAATATTCAGGTATGATCAAGACACGACTGCTTAACCGGGGTACGACGGTACGACCCGCGAGCGCGACGGTACGAACCTTGAGCACTATGGTACGACCTCTCAGCACGACGGTACGGCCCATGACCACAACGGTACGAAAACCTCGAGCAGACCACCTTACTGACCTTTGATTCGACATTTATAAGGGTCAGATGAAAGGACCAGGCCATTGTACTCAAGGTTTATATAATGTAATGCTCAAAGGTCGTACTGTCATGTTTAAGGATCTCACAACAGCAATGTCTGTGGGGTTTAAAGAGGTGGTAACATGATATCGTGTCAAACATCTCATCATATATCAATAACAGTTGCCAATGTAGCGTCTGAACTAACTACCACTCAATACTGGAAACATGTTGTCAATGGACTGAACCTACAACGTATGCGAAGCGTCAGGGGTAAACCCTGGGAAGGTCTGTTGGGCCTGGATGTGGATAGGGAGTTGTGGTTTCAGTGCATGACACATGACAGCTAGAGAATGAGTATGAGCGGATGCGACCTTTCTTCGTCTGTTCCTGGCGCTGCCTCACTGACGCGGAAATTGGCAGTCTAGCGTGGAAAAGAAAAAAAGAAAAAGAAACACACACTGTAGAACCTAGCCTTGTCTTGTCACCAGGTAAAAGACACGAACTGCAAAATAAGAACGTCTGAACGAAGGCTTATTCAAATTTAAGACGTTTACTCTTGCTGAGTGTATATTAGAAAGTTGCTGTCTTATGCTTCTAGTATTCCAACACACGTGGGCTTTCAGCCTCTCAGAGACAGACAGTCCAGGGCACGTCACACCTAACGCAAGGAAGTCATCTCCAACACCCTTATTACCGTGCAATCAATGGCCATAGAATTTATAAAGATAAGACGTTAGCATCAATGAAAATTATGCACTGTAACATTCAGCAGTGAATAAGATGAAAGACAAGTTTTAAAGTGGCACAGAATTTCATCTGCAGCTGATGGTTTGGGGGTGTAAGTCATTCAGAATCTGGACATGCAAATGAGCCATTCATAAACCCATTACAACATCTTTTAAGAGTTGAATAGAGGTCTTGTTACCTCCTCCTCCTCTTGGTAATTTCCCTTCAATATTACCCCAATTTCCCTAAAGGGATGGAAACTATAGACTTAACGGAGACCAGTCGTTATCATGGTCTTTGTGGCCCTTTGAAGAGATAAAAGGATCTATGATATAGAGGAAGCCAGAGCGCCGAAGAGGGTTCATTACATTTTGAATGGGGTGGAACAAATGTCATTGAAAGACGGCAAGATGGAACTGATGTATACATCACGGAGGAAGTGTATGATTACGAGGAACAAATGTATATAGGGGTGAAGCCAATTGCACGGAAGGAAGAGAGATAACTTGGGAGTGATTGATTTTGCCTTTTCATTTGACTTCAATTTGTCATTTGAAATTCTAAAAAGTAAAAAAGAAAAGAAATTAATCTTTCTTAGTAGCCCTTCCTCTATCTGGGGAAAAATCAAGCAGTTTACACTAATCTAATCGATCACCACCAATGATATGAGAAACAGAAATCCTATTATGAAACAAGGAAGTTCAACACAAGACCTCAGTGTTGTAAGTGGAATGATTACACTTATAAATGGACACAGCCGACCTCTCTCTCTCTCTCTGGACACTGAAGAACAGCAAATGAAAACCAAATGTTTTAAAAAGAAAAACGTATGTTAATGAAATGCATACGAAAATTCTTCCCAAACCTGTTGTCTCGTATCTTTATCTATGTGAGAAACTCAGTGTGACGGGATATTAACATTCGTACGACTCCCAGTTGAAGAATATTACAATGACCACAATCTATAATAACTCTACGGATGATCATGCAACTGACTACCAAAGCTGGTGAACAAGAGTAACTTTAGATGTTTGAATACCCTAATGCTATCTTGCTTCGTAGATGATGAGATACGAACCTACATATTGTATATGTGATGATACCTCAACTCCTTAGTACTTGTTTAACACAGGTGCTCTCAAGTGGCCATCCTATACGAACAGACCCAGGATCTAACGAACTCCCTAAGTCTTCATACCACACTCCATACTCTCACCTTAACACATGAGGCTCTGATTGAAGATGTATAGAATGCTAGCGTTCGGGGTGAGCTTGAAGAACCCTCAACATTTCGTCAAGTCTGTAAAGCTGCACATTGCATGGAACACTGGATGAAGATGTGAGGGACTCATGTCCCACGTCCTTCACGATAAAAGCGATGGTTCACCTGAGCTCAAAGTTCCACTCAACTCAACCGGACACAACGATTACCAATGCCACGTCTGCTAGGGAGTTGTCCAAAACCATTTCGCTTGGTTTGTTTTTAACTTCCTCTTAATCTCATATGATCATTACAGTCTTACGACACCTCAGTATTCATATCTTAGAGCTATTCACCATTAAACAATATCTTACATAATATCTGGACGCGAAATATATGCTCAGCAGTGACTGGGATACACGAATGTCTTCACAACGAAACCCACGCCGTGTCTCGCCTCACTCATTCGAACTGATCCGAACAGAAAAGTTTCACGAATCATTCAACAGTTCACCATTAAAGGTTCATCATTTCCCTACTTGTAAATGTAAATTCCGTGATGAGTGGGATGTAAGACACTGATAAACATTATTAGAGCTGTAAAACTGCGATAGTAAATGATCGTCAAGGTTGAACCATCTAATGGCAGTTGACAGTGCCAGCCCTGTTCATTCTCGTCTGTTTATGATCTGAAGCCATCACTCCGCAGCAATTTAACTCACTGTACCGAAACATATATCACTCATGCGATCATACCATATGTAAAACCTTAGTAATGTTTGAAGTGGAATCTGACATAGATCTTTTACAAGATCAGAGTTTAACTATTCTTACAGTTGTACTAAGCTTACAGTGTTCCACATATTTCTCGACTTATCTTTAACCACCATGGATGGTGGGAATGGAGGTACTGGTAGTGGATGGAAGGTATGGTGTATGGGATAAGTGGTGATATTGGTGTGGACTGAGGTGTGGAGGTGTTGCTGATGAAAGGAAGGAGTGGATGTGTTGGTGTGGTAGATGGGAGGAGTGGAGGTTTGGTGGTGGATGGAAGAAGTGGATGTGTTGGTGGTAGATAGGAGGAGTGGAGGTGTTGGCGGTGTACTGGAGGAGTGGAGGTGATGAGGTGGACAAGTGGAATGGTGTTGGTAGTGAATGGAAGGCGTGGAGTTGTTGGTAATAGACCGGAAGGATAGAGTCGTTGGCAGTGGACAGGAAGGGTGGAAGTGTTGGCAGTGAATGGACGGTGTTACGCATAGTGGGCATTTGAGTAAACTGTTTACAGGCGGCTTGGAATAACGAAGCTTGGAGATCGGCCCGGTGCATTGCGACTCAACCGGCGAGTAAAAAGACATCCTCCTCAATTCCATTGTCTCGACACAGTCACAGGCCAGAGATGTTCAACTTCACCTCATCGTATGATCGATCACTCGTTCCCCTTTTGACGGACATTCCCGGGTTATACAGTTATACCAGGAGGGAGGAGTGAGGTGCTGCTGCAACACGATGCGTCCGACCGCGGTCAGTTCAGATGGACGAGTCGCCAGGTAGCACCGTGGCCTGGGGGTCGATTGTCCCGTAAGGACAAGGGATCTCAGGTGACAGCTGACAGTGGCAATAACCGTGCAGTAGCGTCATCCCGAAGCGTCGGTTGTAATACATGTGATGGTTATGCGTTCATGTGTGTGTGTGTATGTGTGTGTAGCACCTGTTCCCCGGCGTCCGCCATCTTTATTTACATTCGCCACTACCTCAACGATCCCATATATCTGAACACAATACACTGATATAAAGTTATATCCACATTTGTGCACATCCACATTCCAGTCTATCATATGAATATCACTGTACCATCAGGAAGTAATAACAATCCCTTTCCACATGTTAACAGTTGTACATAAATAAACACGTCTGCCCAACTCGGTGGTCAGTATGCAAGTGTGAAATTACCATTTGTGTGTCACGGGGAAAGAGTTTTACACTCGTGTTACCCCCGTCTCTTTAAGCTTGTATATATGTACCATGCCTTTACTCCTGTGGATATGTATGCACACACACGTGTGTGTGTGTGTGTGTGTGTGTAGTTGAATTTACATAAAACATTTCAAGACCTCCTCTGCAGAGCATTGTTACGTAACTGGATTCACAAAGAGCTACAGAAAACAAATCGGGAACACGTCTCAGCAACACACTTTCATAGGAAACACGATTTTACTCCATCCAAAACTACGTACAGCACCAAAATACGTTCATTTTTCCAGTTATATGAAACGTAAAGGAAAAATGTTTCCACATATTTAATGGAACTTCTGCCCCCGAGAAGCCGCAAATGATACGAAAAAATCTTCTCTGACCGACGGTGCCACTGGATGGGTCCAGGGTACAAGGGTTATCTCATATCGGCTGGAAAATTGGTGACGGATGAAGGGCACGACGGTGGTGGTGGTGGTGGCGGCGAAGCGGAGGAGGACAAGAGGTGTTAGTAGTACGTGGGGAAGGAGGGGGTGGTGTTGATGGTGGTGGAGTGTTGGAGGGTCGTGAAAGGAGTGGAGGTGAAGAGGGGATGTTGGTGTTGTTGACGGTGGATGGGGCGAGGAGGAAGAAGCGTTAGACGGGGATGCCCGTCGTTAACACCGAGAGGAGCATCTCTCTCATCCCCACCAGGTACTACATATCACCAGGTCTCAAGCGTCTGTTCCAGTCTTGGATCCTCTTGCAACGCAAATGAATTTTATTCCACCTCTTTGGGAGATGTTTGGGTCTCTGTTCTCTCTCTCTCTTTTCCCCCGAAAGCGAAAATATGCAAATTTCTCTCCAGGATTAGTTCGGCCGTGGATATCCTCATAGTCGTCTGTCTCTTGACAAGACGTGTCGACCCTAACACAATATGGATGAGGAAAAATTTCATGGAGACAGAGTGGTGCAAGTTTGGGAAGGAGCGTATTCCTTCCAATTTTCTAGTTGTTCTAAAGAGTATTATGTAAAAGCAATTATTTTTCTCATCTCTTTCTCTCACTATCCTAATGCTTCTTATCCTTTACTAAAATTTCACCTCGTATAAAACTGTTCCTTTGATAATAGAAGAGTCAGGCTTTCCCCCTTTTTTTGCCAACCCAGATTCCTTTAATAATCTTGTTTCTGAAAAAAAAAACCAGTCTTTCGATCGCAAACCCAATAGACCGGATAAGACTTGATTACGTCTTCGTCACTTTCTTATCAGTAAGTCAGTTTTCTTATTAAAGCGATTGTCTTTATGTTTTTCATTGTTAGAAAATGCTAAAGTGATGTATATACTCTAGTATTTATTTCTGCAAATGTAGCAATGATTATTGCTTCATTATATACAATATATCCAAGGAAGAATTGAATGGTAAAATCCGATTTAGTTCAGATATTGCAAATGCTGCCTAGATTGTTGGCCTTCATTTTTTCGATAGGTATGAATATTCTTAAAATCATACTTAAATCAAGTCAAAAAAGAATTCTTCCCTAATTCAATTCCAATTTTTTTGTTCCTCATTCTTCAGAGGGTGTTATTAATGAGATGGTGTTCTCTTACTTCAAACTTCTCCTTGTAACGAAGTAGTTATTAAATTATATATTCTGAGCTTCTTGTTTCCCGCTACTTTTTTTCTTTAATAGTAAACACTCTCCTTTGATTCATTTAGCCAGGATGTTTTCTCTTCCAAGTTTTCATTGCCGAAATTTAAGAAGAAAAAAAAAATCAGGAGGCCAAAGTAAAGGTAAAAGATGTGAACGTGGAAATTTATGCATTTCCCTGGGACCACCAAACCTTCTTGGCGAGACGTGAAAAACAAGAGTCGAGAAGAAGCTCGTCTCCCTCTGTCTCACATTAAACTTCAAGACTTTCCCCCAAACTGAGGCTTCCTTTCAGGTCTCTGTCGTCCGGCGAAGTTATTCTGCAGTGATCTTAAGTCTAGTCCAGAAGAAAATATTTAACAAAGATTTTCCACGTGGATGAGATTAGTTCTATTTTCCGCTTGGATGAAATTAGTTTTCCCAAAGCTCTGTGTTCCTTAAGAGAGTCTAAGGACGTATAGCTAAAGTGGCTAACCTGAAGAGTTTGGATGGATTTCTAGTTCCTTAAGAAGTTCAAAATTAGAAAGAACTTAACTACTCAAGATCTCTTTCAGGCCGTATGATCATAAAGTATTACGCGTTTCCTTTCATGATCAAAATATATGTCTTCGTGCGTACTTTGCTCAAAGCTATTTTTCTTTTCCAGACCTTAAGACCAGTCTCTTTTGACAGAAGCATAGAAGTAAGATTTGTACTTAACTTTGATGGTATGTTTCTGTTCCTCACTACATGTACGATTATATCAGGGTCTTTTTTTTTCAGTCAGGTGGGGAAGCTCTGCTCCCATCACTTAATCTAATCGATATAATATTCAGTAGTAGTTATCCATCTTCCTAACTTTAACTCTCAGTATGATTGAGGTTAGGCTTTAGGGAGATCAACGGACAGTGTCATTTCGACAGTCATCGTCAAGCCATTCCACAAACCGGAAAACTGTCGAGACCTCAAAGCGGTGATATTACTTCTAAACCCACGCAAGTTGTGAATATACGTGAGGCGGCTGCTGGACCGTATTACGAGTGCTTTTGACACTTCGCATTTTGTTTCTCTGTGGTTATCGCGCGCATCACTGTGACTTACTGCAGTATATATATATATATATATATATATATATATATATATATATATATATATATATATATATATATATATGCCGTTGTATGAAACCTATGACAATTGACGCCTATCCCAGTACATACCTTAATAACACACGCGCACATAAAATGAATTCATTTGGTGTATATTAAACAAACAAGTCAATTTGCTTTCCTTAAAGACAGCCACATAGCCACGAGGCATCATTAATCCACGTAGCAATCTTTGCCTGTGTTCCATATGGACTCGACCATCAGCGTGAAAGACGACCTCTCCAAGAGGTGCTGAAGATGCCACTGCCACGCCACCTGGGTGATAAGTGGCTTTGGAAACAAATTCAGACTGAGAGATCAGTTCCACTCCGCCTTAGACCACACGTACTTCTACGAGAGCGAAAGCAATGCACATCAAACCTTTCTCATGCATTTAGAACAGGATGCCTAAAGGGATGTGTGTAATCCCCTGATGAAGAAAAAGTTTGTTCAAACACTTTCTCGTTATGAAAGGGACTCAACGACGTCTTTGACTACTTCCTGCAAGATAGGTATCTCTTGGTGAAACCCATGAGGTAGTCTGGCACCACTATCATTGGGAAGGAGAGAGCATGGCAAACATAATCTTATCTTTCACTTGAAGGTCTTAAGTCGACTTTCATTCCGGACGTTGAGGTACAGTAATATTTCGCTTCATTGATGATTGCAAATCGCCGAGTTTTGTAGAATCATTATAAGTGGTAATAAATAAATTCTTGATCAGTATGCTCTCAAGATTTTACCTACACCGTAGAAGTATCTCTCTTTTTTTTTTTTAACCTTAAAGGCTACCGTCACGGACAAAAGTACACATCGAGGTCAGGCCTTAATTGAAATCTAGAGAGGTTAATGAAAGGGAAAAATCAAGAGACTAACGAATTTAGAGAAAGCGAAGAACCTGTCTTTAAAAATCAGTTAGGTCATTACCACTAAGAAAGACATGAGACAGTACAAAGTTCCAAAGCTTCGAAACGTAAGGAAATAGTTTCCCTAACGGCCCATCCTTGAGTTGTCAACAGCCATGCAGTAATCATGTGACACAGCAGCTTGCCTAGTACTGTGAGGTCGAACTAGTGGTGGGGGGAACAGAAGCATCCAGCTCTCGGGAACAAAAACTAAAGTACTACATATAAAAGAGACAAAGTGGACTGACATTGCGGTGCTGGGCAAGTGTGTCAAGTTTTGAAATATTCTTATATCAGTAATATACGTCATCCATCCACAGAAAATGTTCAACCCGGTATCAACGTAAGTCGACAACGAAATTGGAAAATGTTTCTGGTATGAGAACGGAAGATTTCAGTCAGTATCACTAGTATAAAATGGTCTAACAAAGTAAAGTTACCTGCAGATTTGGGCTCTCGTTCGCTTGCTTCAGCGGAGGGATACTTCACTCTTCCCACACCAAGACGTTCTCTCACTATCGATAATACACCATCCCTCGCCATCACCACTCCCTCCTTCTCTGGTCAGCACTGCTCCCTGGCTAATCACATCCTCCTTCACCAACACTACTTCTTCCCTCCCTCGCCACCACACCAAAAAATGGTGGATGGCATTGTTCAGTGGTATAACCATTCATCTTGCCATTTTCCTTCTCTATACTGCCGGAAAGCCTTCTTGGTCTGTAATAAGATACTTTTTCCAAAAACATTGAATCCCAGCAGCCACTTATTTCTTCCTTGCCAATAAAATAGATGAGCTAACGTCACATATGGGGTTAGTCATCGTGCATCTGGGAACTTTCTTGCCTTGTTTACAGATCGGAGAAGGACGAACTGAAACACCAGAGCGCCATGTTATAGATAATATCGTGAAGGAATATCATATTGCTACAGTGTCTATTAACGTTTACAACAATTTTATGCATATCTAATTTTTCATGCTTTAGTCTACTTATCACTTTTATTTTAGTATAGTTTCTGTCTACTTATCTTACTACGTTTCTACTTTCTACCCACCTGTAGTGCAGTAAAGCCGTTCATATTCTGCAGTCATCTTCCGTATATCAAGTGCAGCGCTTCGTCTCTCTTGCCACATTTTGTTGATCCTTGCAGAGATACTGTCAGGTGTGTGTGTGTGTGTGTGTGTGTACATCAGGACAAATAAGTCACAACCACAATTTACTGTCTGTTTATTACAAAACTCGTACAGATTTACCTTCCATGTATGACCATCGAGATGCTTCGTGACACAACACTAATCAAGACATAAATATGTATATATATTTGGTGGCGGTGTGTTCCTGACGGCGGGTGGTAGGCCGGGTCTGCTTCGCCAGGCCGGTCAAGCAGGCTCCTTACACATGCTCACAACCAGCCGGGCAGGTCACACGCGCTGCTCTGCAGGACACGTGTGGTCGGTCAGGCAGGTAGAACATGCATGCAGGTTCCTCATGCATATGATCAGTCAGGCAGGTCACGCAGGCTTCCCCCCACACATACACGTCCAGCCAGGCAGGTCACGCAGGTTCGTCTTGCAATACGAGCCAGGCAGGTCACGCACATTCGTCATGCACGACCAGCCAGGCAGGTCACTCAGTCTCTACATCCCTTCGTTATGAATGGGTGAGAGAGTCGTTGGCTCCTGCCTATGTCTCACTACAGCTATATACCAGCTATACACCGCTGTTATAGTTGGTCTCGGCTATATCTGACCAGCTGGATAGCTAACGCAAGACTCACTAGCACAGCTGGAAAATGATACTTCTCACGCTATAATTACTCTCAGCTAAAAGTGATCAAAGCAAAATTCGACCAGTCCAACCTAATATGACATGACCAGAGTTAAGCCCTAAATCATACGTGGCCATATGTATACCCGGCTAGAATTACAATAGAAAATGCCCTTCTCTATCTACATAAGGGACGAAGGATGTGCTTATGAAGTCTTAGATAACAGTCACATCTGGTCACACATATGACCAAAAGAGCGTCGTCCATTACCCATCTGGCCTCTTGAACAACACATTCGATATGACTTACACGGATGATCTACACCTCCATGACGGGATAACCCTTAGGACCACTCCAGTAGCTTGCGACGGAGCCCAAGTTTACATAAGACAGGAGCCAGGTGGGGAGGTGGCCATTTATGATTTGCAGATCCTGCCTCCCACACGTCCAGGTAATTGGTAACACTGAGCTCAGCTTCCTCTGGCAATGCTACAAAAGCTGTCATGCAAGAACTCTATATAAACAAAGACATATACATTTGCTGATATGAAGACCACTATATATATATATATATATATATATATATATATATATATATATATATATATATATATATATATATATGTATATATATATATATGGTTAAAGTAATTTGTACAATTACACAAGTTTGAAAAATGTTCCTTCTCAGAAGAAAAGACTAAAATCGTCATGGAATGAGAAACTGTGGAAATAGGATGAACATTATATACATGTATAACCCGTCAGCCAACACCAAGAGTCAATTATCGTACTAAAGAAAAAAAAAAAGATTGAAAAACCTAAGATTTCACGTATGGTCAAGACTCATGAGAATTGTCGGCGTCTTTCGGTGATCGCACAAGCGCGACCACAGTGTGTGTGGCGAGTGGCGCTGGGCAGCTGGAGATGAGTGTGGGCGCGGGATTAGGGCGTTGACTGTATGTGTGAAAGGGAGAGAGTCATTGGAAATCAGTGCCAGTGGGAGTCCCTCGCCGAGTCGACACAACGGACAACTCTTGCGGCATCTCTCTTCTTCTCCTACTCTCGTTGGTCGCAACACACCAACTCTGCTGTGCGGGAGACGTAGGTTCCCCATCTCCCCTTATACCTGGCCCTCATCACACCAACACCTGAGGCAGTAAGTGTGCTCTCCACGTCCTCTGATGGCAGCCAAGACTCGTCTGTGATTCAATCCGGAGGTCATCGTTAATATCCTGAGAGCCATTCTTTCTTGGAGATCTTATAAGGAGCAGTGTGGCAACGTAAATGATCAAGTAAAAAACACTCGATTGATCACTAGCAGCTGATCATAGCCGTGCTAGATCACACAAGTTAGCGGATACGATAACAAATGACAAAAAACGTAATTTAGAATAAAATCATCAGAAGACACGTGTTGGGGATTATTCTTAATCCTTCGAACTTTCGTCTTCATTCTTAACGCCGATTCGTATAAAGTAGAGATAACCCGCTGAAAAAAAAAGAATAAATCGCAGCATTCCATTTCTCTCGATAAACAAAGTTGGATGCGCATCCCTCCGATATATCCGTTCAACACAAGAGTCGTGTATACTCCTGTCTGGTTCGATCTGGCGCCCCATGTGCAAGCCTTACGCTGGCTTACGTACACATCAGGACACATACACACACACAGCTCACTGACTTTCGTGCCCACCAGGTCTCTGAAGCACAAAGCTGACTGGCTCCCGCACACATCAGGATTCTGTCACAAACAGATGGCTGGAGCATGTTCACATACCGCCCTTCAGAAACATACATGACTAAGCTAAGGATATGAATTCTGATGCAAGAGACTGTGAGATACACCTGAATGGTTTATTTGATCTTTCGTCCACCTCTCGTACACACCTGGCTTCTTTAAAGACCTATCCAACCCCAATTGCATATAGCTGGCTAGCTCATGACTATTTACGATCTTTCAAATACACAGCTAGTCTGTATACACACACCAGACATCCACGCGCACGTATTGAGCCGATCATCCACACACCTGGCCCATATACACACTAGACTCATCAAACATAGATCTGGCCCATCATGTACACAACTGGCACATCAACACCCGAGGCCAATCACGCACACACCTGGCTCGTATTATTAGATGCACACAACTGACTTACATACACATCCAGCCTAGTGGCATACAGTTGTCTTACTTAAGTACATACAATCATCACCTCATATGAACACATCCGAATTACCTGCATGCTCATCCAGCTCCTAACGTACATACCTGACTCAAACACGTACATACGCGTCCCCAAAACATACAAATGTTCCCACAAAAGTTCACAAATATTGCTTAACGCACACGCTTGCCTCGCTTACGACACATCTGGTCACACACACACGCATACACACTTGGTTGAATTGTGAGCACATTCATCCCCCTAAGAAACACACATATACAAACTCCAGTCCTTCAACTCTACATGAAGTGAACGACATAAAATTGTACGTCACGAACTATGAGAAAAAAAGGACAACTAAAGCCATTTGTTGTGGCATAAATCATCGAAATTCACGGAGACAATAATTCTGTTTTGGAAATTGTTATTTGCAGAACTTTGAATCTGTTCTTCAGTTTCGCCGTTCGCCGAATCGTTCTTTTAGTGAGAGTAAATATGTATGACCACAATGCTCTTAACAAACTACACAATGGTATCCCCCCGTGTGGAAACAGAACCAGTGTTTTAGTTAAACTTCAGCGGCTTTCACCCTCCCTCCCCCTAGCATAAGTTCCAATAATACAGACACGACAGAAGAAACTGTGACCCACGGAAAGAAATTCTGTGATCAAAATGAACAGTTTAAGGACTCGCTCTCTCTTGCGGGAGTTTGAGAAAACGACGTAAAAGTCTTTCAGTCATCCCCAAATCACCTTTTTGTCCTCTTCGAAAATTATAATCTGGGTGTAAATGTCTGCAGATTAATGTACGTGTTATACTAATAAGTATACATATTTTTTCGTATGTATATGCATTCATTCATTGCTTGTAACTGGGTATACATGTACAGAAATATGTTTTTTCCCGCGATGAAGTTCTTCCAAGTAGAGAACTGAGTGTTGTGGGTGATGGTTATTGTGTTGTGAGGTAAAGCGCACGCCGATCGTCTTGGGAGATAACACTATAACCATGTTGTGATCTCGCGTGTCCTGACGACTCATCAGCACCTACGATCTCCATGGCTGCCCAGACGCCACTCGAGCTCAGAGAAACACAATATCTAGACATCTATAGGCATCACCCAATTCGTTAACAAGAGTGGGAACCAGAGAGGTCAGTAAGACTCAATTCCCCATACCACAACACGTGTCAAATGAGCCTTACTGAGGTGGATCCCACTGCTTTTAAGCCAAGATAGTTTGTAACTACTCACTCAACTCGGTGTTGCCTACAGGAAAGGTACACGGTAGCACTTCAAAGATGTACTCCAGTCCTTGGTTCTGAAACACGTCGACGAACAGTACAATGGTACAAAATGTTCCTCTCTCGCTATACTGCTGAGTAAAATGAGTTTATCCTATGGCAATAATGTTCACTAACATATCTGGTAACATTCTCAGATAAAACATCTACACATCATAGACGTGAGCATTTATAGAAAAAGGGTCAAATACAACCTCGAGTTTGAATGGTAGAAATATAAAATGTAGATTTACACTACAGACATCTTTACCCTTAGAGTGGGGTATGTATAGCTGGCTCTACCCACATACACAGAGAGAAATGTACAAGAGCTTCATGTATTACCTGAAGTTACATTTATACATCAAGTTTCAAAAAAGATGAGAATATACAATGGTTTACCCGGTCCAGCTGTAAGTAGCGTGAGGCTGAGAAGTTAATGTACATTGTTTACAAATGTTATTTACTGCTAATTACACATTAATCATAAATACATTTTCTACTAAATATTTACACATACACTTCCATAAATACAGAACCTTTTATATACATATACAGACAAACTCTCTCTCACACACACACACTCCACACACGAATACACATACACACACATACGTGCATGAATTCTAAAAAAAGAATGGAATGATATGGTAAAATTTGGAGGACTTAGAGTTTCGCAAATTGGTATAACTTCTTTTAGGATCAACATGGACCAACAGCGTTACGTATCTTGTAGCGCCATGTGATGACAAGAAACTCCAACGTACATTCTCGTGTTCAAGTTTCTCAATACAACTGTCTTTCCATCACGACCAAACACCACTGCACAGTACGAAAGCAAGGTTAGGAAAAAAAGAAGTTACTTCATAGACTCGCTGTGTGGTAAAGCCAATGGAAGACAGAAGGCCAAAGGCAGCAGCGTAAAGATGATACAGGTAGAGTGCATGTGTAGTTTTAGGATTATCTTCAACACCAAAAGAAACTGGTCAAGTCTTTTTTCGATTTGATGGTTGTCGCTGACGTTGCTGACATCAACAGGTCTAAAGCACCAAATAACCAGCGGTAGGAGACGTGATCTCCTCAACAAGAATGTCAACCATCACTTCAATTATAATCTTGGGTTCACAATAAACCTGCCTCGTATTAGGCAGCACGAGTTTATCACGAAGGGATTGAAGTTTTTTTTTTTTTTTTTTTTTTTACAAAGAGGCCTTCTAATACAGGAGCAACCTGAAGGGGGGAGGGGTTGTTTCACAAAGAGGCCTTCCAATACTAAAGCAACCTGAAGGGTGGTTGGGGGTGCGGTTGTTTTGAAAACGAAAAGGTGTACGAATTACTCAAAAACGAAAGGATGTACGAATCATCTCTTAACACTGTACTGTGCATTAGTGTTTTCGCATGAGAACTCAAACCGGATTTGATGATAAACAGAAGTTATTGCCCTCCAATATTGAATACGGACCTTTTGATATTTCTTTTTTGTATTATAATTGTTGAGATGCAGAAAGTGAAAACGCATGCTTAACATTTTTGGGTATTGAATATTCAGTGACCTTTTTTAAGAAGCCGTGTATGAATATACACAAATGGCTTCATAACCTAGACGACTGAGGAATAACTTTACCCTGTAGGATATCTTAGAACTCAAGTGTCCATCACCGCCAGTGATATTTCAAAATGGTTCAAGTTCTATCTGATTTTTTTGAGCGTTATATTTGGTTTTGACTGAGGTAAAATGGTTTAGAATGGGCATAGCCTAATATGGCAGTCAGCACTGGTGTTCCTGCTCTTGCTCCGGGCTCGTGAGGGCGTGTTGGTAGCTCGGGCTCTTGACGTAGGTCGAGAGCGTTCGAATGGAGCAGGGCGTGGCAACTGCAGAAGGCGCGGCTCCTCCGTACGGCCCGGGCATGTTGTCTGACATCGAGTGGGACCTGACGTGACGGTGATCGAAGTTGTAGTCACACTTCAGGATCTTGATGAAGGCGGCTTTGAAAGTGCGGTTGAAGATGGTGTAGATGATGGGGTTGATGGTGGAAGATACGTAACCGAGCCAGAGACACACGTTCGCTAGGTGATCGGACACCTGGCACGTCGGACATGCGGCGAAGTAAATGTTGAGGATGAAAAAGGGCGTCCAGCAAATGACGAAGGCGAAGAACACGAGACCCAGAACCTTGGAGGCTTTCTGCTCGTTGGCGACGGCGTTGGCGGCCAAGGCATCCCTCTTCCGAGTCGGCAGGAAGCGAAGATGCCACGACGCCGTCCCTACAAGTTGGAGACGCAGGGCTTTTAACTTGAAGTTCCTGGTCTGGCGAGCGATAGACTCCGGCGTCTGCGTGGCCTGCTCGCACTTGGTTATGTTGGAGAAGTGGTAGTGCGCGGCGTGGCCGTTGGAGTAGGAGGATCCTCGGTAGGACGATCTCGGGGTGAATGTGAAGGAGTGCGGCGGCGGCTGCTGGGCTTTCCGACGGGCGGAGCGGTAACGGCCCATCGTTCGAGCCTTGCCAGCCGGCGCGTCTCCCGCGAACTTGGCCTTCCTCCGCAGCAGATGAACGGTGAGGGCGTAGCTGACTACCATGATGACCATTGGGATGTAGAAGGCGCAGAGGGAGCCGAAGATGAAGAAGGTCTGGTTGTTGATGGTGCACACGTAGTCAGCTGGCATGATGTTGGTGGTGTCGACAATCCCCAACACGGTGATGATGGATGTGACCAACATCGCCAACAGCCACACCAGCACCACCTTCACGCCCACCGTCTGTGGAGGAGGAATACAATCGTGTGATAACAAAGGAGGCTTGGAGGGTCAAATATACATTAAATAAGAGTATAAGAAATTTTTGTCCCTATAATTATCATCCTTTGTTTATCAACTGTAAATACTGCTCTATATAATCAAGAAATTAACTTCGATATCAGCAACGAAAAGAATATCAAGTCAAACACGAAGCAAAATATCTTATCGATGCAAGTGCACTCGGTGTGAATATCAATTCGTGTACGGTTCCCCAAGACAGTCTGAGTCAGCTGTGCTTGCTTTTAATATACTTTAATGCAAAATGTTCGCAAGCATTCATAGCAATATCAAGGGACACTCGTGCCGTCTTTAATACTCGATATTTTGCAGCTCCTTCTGAGAGATAATACTTTGCAGCTCCTTCTGAAAGATAAAGTGTTGCAATAAGAAAGATTCAGTAGTTTTGGATGCATAAGTTTAGATTCTTCAATAATCCAATTTTAACAAAGGTATATTTTGTTTTCTATTTCTCTCTCTCTCTGAAAGGACCACGTTGGCTTATCCAATATCATTCATTCATACTCGTTGATAAATGTTCCATTAAAAACGCTCCGAAATGTAATGAAAACATATACATAGTCTGTATTGTTTAGCTTTTCATATTTGCTGCAGAGAGCGGTTTAGGTAGTGTGCTTACGAATGCCATCTTCTCACGAAGGAGGCGGTCTGATCTTAAATCAATTTCGTCATAAATAATTTGTCGACTACTCTCACAAGATGCTGGGATTCATCCCAGCTTGAAGAATCTAGTTGAAGTTATGGTTAGCTTTGGTTTCTGTAATTTATTTAACCCTACACCACTCTCTGGGCTTCGAAACCCTATTCAGTTCTGTCCAGGCCATTTAGGGTCTAACACTACAAGAGTAGGAAATACTACGAGGCTTAAAAAAGAAGACTATCAAAAACTATTATGTTTCCACACCAAGATTCGTCTCCTCTGGTAAAAAAAAAAGAAAAAAAATAACTACATACATTGAACAATTAGTCAGAAAGCATTGAGAAAGAGGACAGAACAAGTACCTTTTAAAGCAATTTTTTACACAGACACACACACACACACACACACACACACACACACACACACACACACACATACACACACGCAAAAAAGAGAATAATAAATATATTCACTGTTTCTATAAAGAATAAAGAAAGAGAAAATCCAATTATCAATGTGATTACGTAACTCCTCAACATAATTCAAAAACCTGAACCACTGTAGACCGACCTTCTTGCTGCTGCTCCTGGTCTTGAGCGGGTTCCGGATGCCAAGATAGCGTCCGAGGGAGATGGTGCACATGTGCATGATGCTGGACGTGCACGCCAGCACGTCACACGTCACGTAGATGTTGCACCACACCACCCCGAACGGCCAGTAACCTAACGTGTGGCAGAGAGGAAACTGGTGAGCAATGAACTGTGGAGATGTGAGAAATGTAATAATGACGATAATAATAATAATAATAATAATAATAATAATAATAATAATAATAATAATAATAATAATAATAATGATAATAATAATAATAATAATAATAATAATCATTATGATAATAATAATAATAATAATAATAATTATAATAATAATAATAATAATAATAATAATCATTATAATAATAATAATAATAATAATAATAATAATAATAATAATAATAATAATAATAATAATCATTATAATAATAATAATAATAATAATAATAATAATAATAATAATAATAATAATCATTATAATAATAATAATAATAATAATAATAATAATAATAATAATAATAATAATAATAATAATCATTATAATAATAATAATAATAATAATAATCATTATAATAATAATAATAATAATAATAATAATAATAATAATAATAATAATAATAATAATAATAATAATAATCATTATAATAATAATAATAATAATAATAATAATCATTATGATAATAATAATAATAATAATAATAATAATAATAATAATAATAATAATAATAATCATTATAATAATAATAATAATAATAATAATAATAATAATAATAATAATAATCATTATAATAATAATAATAATAATAATAATAATAATAATAATAATAATAATAATAATAATAATAATAATAATCATTATAAAAATAATAATAATAATAATAATAATAATAATAATAATAATAATAATAATAATAATCATTATAATAATAATAATAATAATAATAATAATAATAATAATAATAATAATAATAATATCAATTTGGTCTTTCGAATACGAGGGTTTTTCTAAGAACATTTGGAATATCTAAGTATCTCTCGTATAGTACAAGGTAGGCAATATGATCTAAACTCACAGCTGAGATATTCCCTATGATCATCTCAGTTCTATGATTTAGCTTTCCACAGAAAATCATGGGAAAGGAAATATGAAACATGATTATAAATAATAGGTCTAGGGACTCCAGACTTCCTTGACTGTACACACATTCATGACTTATGGATAAGACTGTTGGAAAGTTATCACTGTGGTGATGGGTATATAAGGAAATGAGAAGTCCGTGTAGCCTATACAGGCCAAGTAGGGAATGGAGCCAATAAGGTGGGAGTTGCGAACTTCATGAGAAACTCTACTGTGGCGCCCCGTCACATTTCACTTAAATAAGAGATGTGTCGATGACTTTACCTTGGGTTAGGAAGCTCTGTAGTACTGGCCCACATTAAAGAATTAATCCAATGTTAAATAAAAGAGCATCTGTACCTGAACATTGGATATATAAGAGGATTAACCTTCTCAGGAAACAGGTATAAACTGTTGCTTTCCTTCTTGAAGCCTTGAAAACGAATCTAACGCTATCTCAACACCATACAACTATGTCACCAGTTTGGAGCCTCTTATCTGGAGTGTGCAAATCCTTGACAGCTATTCAATAAAGGGTCAATAACATAAGTTAGAAAAGTAAAGCTTATGTTTAATTAGGTCAAAGAGTGTAGTATTTCTATAAGATACACTAAGTGTTTATACTTTAGTACACCCATAAGACAAAGAAAGTGGACAAGTAACTTGCAGAGAAATATAAACAGGGATGTGAGACCTGAAGTAAAGACGTCGTGTCGTATTTTTCCTTCTTCCTAACGAATGGAAAGATAAACAAAAGAACACAAAAGGAGCACTCGAGGATGGGGGGGAAAATGGCAGGTCTGCCATTACGGGACGTGAAAAATTCCCTCTCCCCCGAATGACAATGTTTACAGAGGGAAAACAGAAGGGAGTTTATTCTTTGTGAAGACAAACAGCAAGACTAAACTACATCTAATGAAAACTGATGAAAATGTAAGAGAGAATAAAAAAAGGAATCCAAGAGAAAGAAATGTAACTGGAATTATTTGTCTGGATTATGTTCGGTTAAAAAAATGGACCTATGGAATTATTTTTCTTCTGGATTATATTTTGGATGATTCATAATTGGAATAGAATTACCTACTGTAAAAATCTATGGAATTCATTTCAAATTGTGAAGAAAGTGTTAAAAACATAAAACCACTGCGTGAGAACCATTGCTGTTGCAAGTGACTTGTGGAAAGAAAAAGAGATCAGTACAATTAAGAGACGGGGCACAACGAATTAAGACCCCGTCCTCGTACAATACATACTGGTGATGATACAAGCACGCGAATACTGAGATTATAAGATGAAACCACCCACACACACACACACACACACACACACACACACCCACACACACACCCACACACACACCCACACACACACACACACACACACACACACACACACACACACACACACACATACACACACGTCTACTGAGACAGAGGTTAAGCACAAGTTTATGGGAGAAAAAAACTTCTTAAGAGAAGTATAATACCTAAACAAACTTTGTGTCTTGTTGCTACTAGACAGACAGCTTAGCCCTTTGTCAACAAACGCTTGGCCAGATTACATATATAAAAAAAAAAAAACTCTGGTCAAAATGTCATTATTTACGTTGCTTTTGAGCTTTGGTGTGAACAACGTAAAGGCTACAGCGAGAGAACAGTGCTGGACTGAACTTGTGTGGGAAGTTTATACAGTGAAACGCAGCCTCAAGAGAACGGCCATCATCAAGCGAAAACGAGACTGTAAAAGAAAAAAGAAAATGGAATTCGACTCGGTATGTAAACTTCCAACCAACTGAAGAAATATAACCTGACGTGTTCTGAGTTTCTTATCAAATCTACTTTATTATGAAACAGATCAAGGAGGAAGTTCAACCCCTGAAGCCTACAACCATTTCCCAGAAAGCACACTAGAGTTGCTTGCCATCTTTTAGCCTGTCCACACTATTCTAAACCATTGTTGATGTCAGTGTAAATACCAAGTCTTACGCAGGAGGGAGCATTCTCCTCCCTATCTCAGGATCGTTCCGTAATACAACTGTGCAAGTAACACATATGTGGTTTCCACACACACACACATATATATATATATATATATACATATACGAATAAAGTGTATATGAACGCGCTGTTGGAGCCTTGTATGATATATATATATATATATATATATATATATATATATATATATATATATATATATATATATATCAGTTCCCTTGCACCTACTTCATTCAACTCTGTTCCAGGAGTTACCAGTCTATCAGCATGATGTATGCAAGTTCATCACGAAGTTCCGAAACTTTAGATGGTGCATCTAAATTCATTGAAAGAAAAAAGCTTTCAGACTAACCTTTCTCGATATCCGCACCCACATCTTTATTCTTCTTCGCTCCATCTCAAATCACAGTTACTCTCAACATGCGCACGTCCCCCTCGATAATCTAACCATTTGCGGAAGGATGGCTTCACTACCGCTCCTGATCTCCAAACAGCAGAGCGAAAACAAACCACCTGACTCTCTCTCTCTCTCTCTCTCTCTCTCTCTCTCTCTCTCTCTCTCTCTCTCTCTCTTCTCTCTCTCTCTCTCTCTCTTCTCTCTCTCTCTCTCCAGTGCAAATCTTTCTATATTCGTATCCTCATTTCCCCGATCTTCCGTACCTTCTTACCCTTGTGTTGTACTCGGGTCTCTGTGTATGACCTCTCAAACCTCGTATACTTTTCTGAGTCATGTATCTCATTTTCTTCACCAAATGGCTGACAATTACAGCGATAGACCCCTTGGCCTTTTTAGCTTTTACTTGTTTTATTCCTCTTTTTTCAAAACAGTTCTCAAGGTTAGCTTTGTCACAGTCCACTTCTCCTCTGACACCTATATGTTATATATTCCACATCCTTCACGATATCTTTTTACGTTCTTGTCTCCTTCACCTCGACCTCTCGCTCCTCCACATCCCTGACTGTTCTCGTATTCGTTATCATTTGCTCCCTGATTCTATTTTCAAACTCCGTTCGTCCCTCACTCTGTTATATTTACCACAGCCTTATTCGGCTCTTCCCTCCTTCCTACCCCATCCCTTGCATCTTTTCATCCTGTGTCTTTCCAACCTCTCTTACGTTTGCATTAGTTCATCTAGCTTCGCTCCAAATTTTCTTCATTTTATTCACCCTTTCATTTCACTAACTCTTTCCATCTTATTTACCTTCACTTCGACACCTTTCACTAACTTCCTTAACCTATCGTAACCTCCTCAACCACCACAGTAATGACCGTGTCCATTTCTAATAAGTTTTGCTTGCCACGTTTCGTATCCATTTCAAATTGATGTCGTTTCCTAAATTCCTTTCTTGACAACTGCCCTGGATCCTCTGTGCCTCGTCAATTCCACTAACTTCCAGGCGTCTTCCCATCTCTCTCAACACAATCTGCCAACAGCACACATCAGTTGCAATATACCAGCTATATCCCCGTGCGTCCGTAAGCACTACCGTCAGCCTCCCGCTCTGCAAGGGTTTGTAGATGACAACAGCTCGACACCACAGTAGCCAGTCCTGTCCTGAGAGAGAGAGAGAGAGAGAGAGAGAGAGAGAGAGAGAGAGAGAGAGAGAGAGAGAGAGAGAGAGAGAGAGAGAGAGAGAGAGAGAGAGAGAGAGAGAGAGAGAGAGAGAGAGAGAGAGAGAATCAAAATCTTCAGCACAGATTAGATGTGTTGTTGGACGATCCATGAGGAAAGCAGAGTTGATCCTTGTTATTCATGTTCGTACGAGGAGTTCCGAGCAGAAATCAAAGTAGACCAGGGCAGGATACTGCTGCTATTGCATCAAGTTCCAAAACTGAAGAAGAGTATCAGAGAATAATACTGTAATTTCGGTTGGGAATACGAATAATCACCAGAGTGGATTTGCACGTGAACACTGTACTTCCCTGTACTTCCCAACGAGATGATTCAATGCAATAAGAAGCAACATCTAGGAGAAACAGAGATGTAAAATGAATGGAAAATAATATTTTAATTGTATCAAATCCCCTAATATCACGTCAGAACATTAAACGTCTATGAATCTCTCAGCAAGTCGAAGACGTGAGCCACACGACACAAGAGCATCGTAAGGCGTGAGCTGTGGTGGTGTCTTCCCTGAACATCAGCGCTTGAAGCAGATTCTCAAAGTCTTTATCTCAAACTAGCGCGTCATAAGTACACGTCCCGTTCTTACCCTAAGACTAGTATTAGCAAACACAAGATTCTTTCGACTCTAAGAGACCAGTGTCGCAATGCAGATACCCACTGTCTTACCCCACAGAACTAGCGTCTTTAAGCAGACGACGATCTGCTCCTCCCACAAAAAAAGTACGTCGTCGTAAGCAGACGACCTGGTTGGTCTGTGTGTGTGTGTGTCTTCCTCCAGAGACCAGCGTCGCAAGGAGACACTCGGGTCTTCCCCAGGGGCCAGAATGAGATGGCCTTCAGCCAGTCCAATTAGGAAGGTAATTCAATCGTCTTTTCTGCAATTACTCTACTGTGACTGGGTGCAAGGACGATCCAAAAGAAAATACGGGTATCTTTTTTTCTTCTTTTTGATATCAAATTAACGAGTGTGAAAGTAACTTTTCAGGAGACCAGATGCGGAGAATCCAAAAGCACCAGAAATGTCCCGGTGTCGGGTTTGCCGTTGCAGAAAAGGAGAATCTTTGAGACGTGCAAATTGTAGGGCTAACCAGGAATAGACTTGTCATTATCTATTTCATGTTTCTTGCAGATCATGGCAAGAAACTGGACCCAGGACCACCCGAAAATCTCAAGTCACACAGACAGAAAGACAAATGGGTACACAGACAGGCAGACCAACAGACAGACACAGATATAGTAAGGTACAAATACAAAGACATGGAAATGATCCATTTTCTATATCTGTTGATGTACTACTCTCTTTACCCCGACGTATTTCCATCTCTTTTTCCTTCTACATCGTCACAGCGATGACTGTGAGGCCATGAGTGAACTGATTAAGTTTGGGTCAGGAGAGGCCCAGCCCACATTCAAGCGTGACTTGAGTCAACAAGAGTCTGCAGCCAACCAGTTTATGAGTCAGGCAAAGTCAGGGGGTGGACGGGCGCGAGGCACTGTCGGGGTGAGGCAAGGTCAAGGTTGAGGCCAGAATCTCGAGTGAACTGGCAACAGGAGCGCGAGGCGAGGGTAAGAACGATCCAGTGTCAGGAGCGAGCGGAGGGTGACAATGAAACATTTTCTACTGCCGAAGGAACTTTCGGCCATTTTTGTACCACATCTTCCTCCACAAAATTAGATGCTGTATTTCTGGTTATTGATTCTCTCTCTCTCTCTCTCTCTCTCTCTCTCTCTCTCTCTCTCTCTCTCTCTCTCTCTCTCTCTCTCTCTCTCTCTCATTTGGAAATACGTCGCGAGCTTTCTTGTCGAAATTATCAAGCATTTTTTAGACTTAAGTCCTCTGAGTCTCGCACTATTATAATGATCTTTTTTTTGAAAAATTGATTCCGGATATATGAGGGTAAGTTTCTAAATCTCTTACTGATGGAATGAGTTTTGTTAGTCATCTTTGTACTCATTCTGGTCTTTCGTCGTCTTAGATTACACTATTAAAAATGTGATCTTACTAGCCATTGTAAAGTTTAGCCGTTGTGTCCCTTTTTGTGTTCTATATGCTGGACTTGAGCTCGCCAGGGTTGGAGATAGTTCATCATCTCTCACCTCATCTCACGTCATGAGCGGGGCCTGGAGCGTACCAGGGAGCAGCGAACACTCGACCTACAAACCCAGGTTCATCATCTGCAGACTACCTGACCCTGTTTTACCAATCACTCCTAAATGGACATCAAATTCGCATTGACTCGACGTTACTTCTGCATATCATGACTGACATGCTGTACACGTCACGATGGTCATGTCCACTGGATTGGCGTTGCCGCTGCGGAGGAATGGGGTCATCATCATCTTCGTATGACGTGGGGAGGTTCTCCGCCTCACGCGATGGTAATTTTCGTCGTCCGGGAGTCTAGTGATTCGCCATACCTCATTATGTCTATATTTGGAGCAAACTGGGAAATAAAACGGAATCAAAGGCTGGGTTTACCGTGATAAACCGGACTGCAGGAGGGAACTGGAGTAGATGATCGAGTTGGGGAGGGCGTGTTGGTGGGCGTGGTGGTGGTGTAGGGTGTGTGTGTGTGTGAGTGAGGGAGTGGTGGTACAGCCTGTATGGAGGTGTAGCTGTGTGAAACAAGGATGTGGACGGTGAGGAGCATAGGTCTGTGAACCAATGGAAGACCAAGGACACGTATGGAGGCTAAGTGAGGTGGTGTATGTGGGAGTAATTGCGAGAGACGCGGTCAAGAAGGGAAGGGGAGGGCACTGAATTTGATCACACTATCACAAGAGTACGATTAAGACACAAAACCATGGAAAGGAAATCCTACACTTGACTTAACGTTATTACAAGATTATATCAAATATAGATATTGATAAAAATCTACACACACACACACACACACACATACACACCAATGGGACAACCGTAGAACTTTCAAAACGTGGTTGTAAACACTCTTAGTCTGTTTCAACCTATATGTGGCTAATGACCACTTGCTCCCCTGGCCGATACTGAGCATCGGTTGCAGTCAACATATATCACTTTCATGGCTGCGTTGTGCCCACAAGACGACCCAACCAACATCTGGGAGCCGAATGTTATGATCTAAAGGCCGGTTACCACCATACCTGCCATACATCACACCAGACAATGGGTCATCATACTCGCTACTCCAAGACGGAGGTGATAAGCTTGGGTGGACGTATGTGTCAGATGAGATAATCTCGAAGGTCAGCACCATCACGAGGGTCTACCATCGCTTCCTACCGTCGCTTCCTCCCAGAAAGATTTGCAAGCTGAAATGCCCCGGGTGACATACCCTGGGTCTTCTTACTACAGCAACATTAACCTCGACGAGGCAGACTGGAACAAGAGTGGTTAGCAGAATACGAGATGCGAAGAAGCAAAAACAAAATGTAGCTGCCTTACGAACCAGCTACAGCAACTGGAAGACGGAATCCAACATCAGTCGGTGGCATCGGGAACTGTAGGAGTTCTCGAGACGTTTGAGCCAATTGACTCACTACTTTTCCTGCGGTGAAGAAGACGCTCAGTTTTCTCAGTAATTACCTTGCCATCGATCTGCTCGACGCCCTTATTTCAGCGTGGCTCAGTACGTAAAATAAGGAGCCGCTGAGACGCTACACATGTTCAAGGTAAAGCCCTTCATTAAACCCAGTGAGTTACGTATCAAACACTACCAGGAAGTCTCCTCCAGTCAAGCCACAACCCTGCACTCCAACATTGATCCTTCTCTCTTGACATCAAATCGCCATACTGACTGGAAGACTTCGATGTTAAGGAGACATCGAAGTCAACAACAAGCCGTCAGTCTTTCGCTGAGCCATGATCATCTGCCTTCACCCCTGCTATCCTGCGATCCCCAGTTTACCAGCTACCCGGCCGGAGAAACAGGACTGGTCAGAGAGAGAGAGAGAGAGAGAGAGAGAGAGAGAGAGAGAGAGAGAGAGAGAGAGAGAGAGAGAGAGAGAGAGAGAGGAGGAGGAGGATGCTATCATAGATCGTGCACAAGAGTGACCACTGAGATCTCTTCCTGGGGGCGCCAGAGACGGCGTTTCGAGGGTGGATAGTCGGGTGGGGGTGGTGGACGAGCCCAATTGGGAGTGACTGAAATTAGATTACATAGGTCGGGGGGAGACCCCTTGAGGGAGGCGGGAAGGGGTAATAATTGGAGTGAGAGGGTTCAGAGAGAGAGAGTGAGAGGGTTCAGAGAGAGAGAGTGAGAGGGTTCAGAGAGAGAGAGAGAGAGAGAGAGAGAGAGAGAGAGAGAGAGAGTCGCCATGATTAGTCACAAGTGGGGAATCGGAGATGAATACGGAATGAGGGGATGAGAGAGCAAGTAGGAAAAGCGTCTTTATTCGTCTTCGTCATAAGGCATTTAAACACTGCCGTTGTTTTTTGTAAAGTTTCATTCGCAACTGATGAGGCTGAAGCATATAACCGAAACATATGAATGTTTTTCTTTTTTTAGAGAAGATAAACAAAGAAGCCATAAGTCACCGTCTCTCTCTCTCTCTCTCTCTCTCTCTCTCTCTCTCTCTCTCTCTCTCTCTCTCTCTCTCTCTCTCTCTCTCTCAAGATAGTTACCAAACGGCGCCATCATAAAATAACATAATAACAGAGACCCCGCCTTATGAGACCTACAGCCCAGCCATTAGGACGTTGAAGAAAAATATAAATGACAGAGAGGAACGTTGGGACGACTATCCTCCAGAGAGATGATGGCTCGAGGTGTTAGCTCACACGACCAACCAGTTTCTTAAACCTGTGAGCACGACGGCGAGGCCCTTGAGTAAGACGGTGGGACACTTGGGTAGGATGGCCCAGCCTTATCTTAAACGGTGGGACGAAGGTCGAAAGTTCATATCCAAAGAGTCGTTCCGTCGTGTTCAAGGAGTATGCCGTCGTTCTTAAGGACTGCGTCGTCCAGCTGAAGGAGTGTGTCGTTCTTAAGAAATATGTCGTCCAGCTCAAGAGCGTAACAGAACCAGAACCTACAGCAATGAGGTTGTTAGGATTTCTCTTTTTTTAATAAAGACATCGCAAGGGAATGTCATCATTGATCACCAGAATGTATATTGCCACCTCAAACCTCCCATACGAGAAGAGATAAGCCGATAAGCACCTGATAACTGGTGTACTGTGCCACAGCTCCCTATTACACTGCTGAAGACAAGATATCTTGTGTTGAACGTCGTCTTACCAGTTCGATATCTGCATCGAAATCTTCATTATATGCCGGATTGAGTCACATGACTTGAGACTGTCATCCGTGATGGCTTGTAATGGCCAATGACAATCCAATTAGGGCCTCCTTTTGAAGCAGAGATTAGCCAGGTCGCTGGAGCAGTCTTAGTCAAACATCAGAGGTGATTATTCAGTCTTCAAAGACATGAGTTAGAGTAGCTGGCTGACCCTTCTATGGCTCCCAGGGATCAATCCCTCAGATCTCCAAATTAACCCAGGCATCACACACACACACACACACACACACACACACCTACACGCGCGCGCCTCCGTGGTGTAGTGGGGAGCATTACTGACCTTGAATGAGAACGAGGCAGGAACTGCTTAAGGTTCGAACACTGGGCGCTGCAACAAGAGTATAAAACTCTCTTCGCAACACACAAATAGCAATCACACACGCACTACACTCCCTTCGTTTTGCAAAATTGCATATTTCGATGGCTCTTTTTAACTCACGTGTGTAAGCTCTATGATCCTACAGGTTATCTGACGTGGACTACAAAGATGGGAGAGCACCATCCAAACTGAAATGGTACGAAAATACTAAGACCACTTGAACATCAGGTCAACAGTGAACACAATGGCTTGGTTAAAACTGACTTTACCGAGTGCCTTTGCCTCGCTCAACTCTCCTCACGCTGAGCATGAGGAGGTAGTATGTCGGAATGCATCTTCCCTGAACCCATGGTAATAACCCAACTCAAAATCATACCCCCGTGGATACCATTGCATAGCTAGGTTACCTAAACAAGCCAAGGTAGATGGAATCAGTCGATGAAGCCTCTCCTCTATGCCAGATAGTGTTGCCCGGCGACACTGATGCTGCGGCAGTCTGAGATGGACCCAAGGAGGAGGGTTTTACGGGCTAATCTCTGAAGACAGCCTGAATGTCGTCGTCGTCGACCCACCCCCGCCCTGCCGTCTTTTACGCACGAAGACCATGACACTTCGCTTACTGCACCTCAGGAATAAGCCAGCTCTCAGTCGCTTAAACAAGGTTGTCCGGTGACATCACGACACAAGGACGCAAGCTTTCGTCACGCATGGTTACTGCGTGACATCTTGTGTGTGTGTGTGTGTGTGTGACGACTTGACATCATCTGTGCGACGTCTTGACAGATTCTCTCTCGGGATGTCGCAACAGCGAGATAACCTTAGTACCTAATAAGAGTCCTAGCGAAGCTCGGGCCTTGGGTGAAGAAGATAATCACAAGAGGAAAATGTAAAAAAAAAAAAAGAAAAAAGAAAATAGAGGAAGAAGAAAACGAAGAAGGCAAATACACGGGGAAAAAAATATGGAGAATGACTGTATGGTGTATGTAGTGAGCAGTATTAATGCGAGAGAGAGAGAGAGAGAGAGAGAGAGAGAGAGAGAGAGAGAGAGAGAGAGAGAGAGAGAGAGAGAGAGAGAGAGAGAGAGAGAGAGAGAGAGAGAGAGATGTAACAGAGAAAGATTGCAATAAAAAAAACGTGTGAGGGAAAGTGGTGCAGAGAACGTGCGAGAGAATATAAAGTATGTGAAAAAGAATGTGAGTGTGAGAGAGTGGACGAGTAAGCGAGAAAGAGTATGCAAGAGACAGTGAGCAGGTGAGTGTATGAAAAAAAAAAATACTAGGATGAAAATGAACGCGGGAAAGGATGAAAAGAGCGTGAGAGAGTATAAAAGTGTGAGAATGTGAGGGAGAGATAGTGAGAGAGAGGATGTGAGTGAGAGTGTGAGAGAGAGATACAGGCGGTGTAAGATACTTCCAGGCGTCACTTCACAACGCTTGAGACGAGAGGCTGGTACTTCCCTGGGGCAGCTGCTGTCTACAACCTACCAACACGGTGGGTGTCAGATGCCCCCCCAAGGCATCACTATCAACACTCCTGAATCAGGAAGGCGGCCCTTCGCTGGGAGGCTGTTATCTTCATCCAACTACCACTATTAGCTATTTACTGCTTCATAAATAAGATAAGGAAACGTAGATAAATACGAGGAAAGTATAGTTCGGGAAGATTTCTCCTACCCTGATATTTTGGGGGGCGATGAACATCAGGAAGAATTCGTTTGAGGTTAGGAGATAAGATTAGATATACGAGGTTCTTTCATATAAATGAACTCGTAAAATTCCACTCAGGCTATTTACTGTGAAGCTAACAATTCATCAAAGGTATTTTGTTATCTCGATAAATGACTAACTGATACAAAGGACGTGTTTAGATCTCTGTCTTTCTTAGATCTTTAAATCCACAAACGTTTCAAGTGCTTTTTGTTTCAACCGCAAGAAGAAAACAAGACTTTTGCGAAAAAAAATACTGAGGCTGCTTTAAGACCCCACTGGGAACATGTCTCATCGTCGAGACCCCGTAGTGAAATCTGTGCCTGGGGCGTCGTGCTCCTGAAGGCGACCATGTGTATGTGTGTGTGTGTGTGAAGCGGGGATGGACTGGGCGAAGATGGGCATTACTGGCTGAGGGGCTGTGGCGAGTCCCGACCACGCAGGTCTGTCTGCATCCGTTACTGATGCTAACAGTGCAACTACCAACAACGTGGTACCGTTACCGTTGATGCCACTGTTGCCATCACAGTTGGTGGAGGCGATGATTAAAGTGGTGTTGCTGAGGGAACCTCCTATCAGCACCGCCATGGGCCTCCCCGCTGCTGTGAACAATGGGGTCCTCAAGCGTGTCCTGTGCCCACTAAGGTCTGGTTATGAGTGGCATCACTTCCAGCTGTTCCCTCCAGAAAGCCCCTCACACACACACAGCAGCACATAATTACATTATCCCCCGCCAACACAACACCGCAGCCTTGATACTCTTAGGTCACGCGTGAGACGTAATGGGATTAATCCTCCCGTTTGCCCTCCACTCATGACCGCCTTATGGGCTGAGCACAAATTCATTTCAGTCGAAAATATACATATATATATATATATATATATATATATATATATATATATATATATATATATATATATATATATAGATAACGGAGATATCAAAGGGGAGAGGGGAGGATGGGGTGATAACGGAGATATCAAAAAGGGGGATTCGATCTTTTGACCCTTCCTCTGGGGTGTCAAGGTCTTATATAGTGTGTGATGTGATATCATTTTCGTCTCCCACTTGCTGACGGCCACAGTCAGCTGCATCAGCTCAAACCGACCTTAAACATCACGAATTTTCCCCCATAAATGACCCCCCCTGACAAGATGAAAGGAACCGGACACACTTTCCTTCGAAAAGGAATTCTTCTCCGCAACTTTTGTGTCGGGGTCGTCTGGAAACAAAGTCAGTGCCGCTCTGCTGGAGACGACACCGATGAAATATGACTTCGTCTACTGTCGAAATTCCGCCGGGATTTGAGTGAGACAGGAGGCCTCCTTTTGTCTGAACCAGTCGCTCGATCTCCATTCTCAATCGCAGTCTCTGGTACGGATCAAGCCAAGGGTGAAGGAGCTCTACACAGGCCTTACTTTAACGTTCAGGGGAAAGGTACGAAGTGGTAAAGTTCAGACAGACTTAAATCAGCTTTCAATCCAGTGAGGTATGAGACTAATACAGCCAACACAGGGAGGCAAATTCGAACGAATCGAAAGACTTACATGTTCTCATATACTGTTGATCGAGATCCACTGAACATTCGGGCGAATTCCAATGAAAATCCTGAGATGCGGCAGAGCAGCATCCAGCCTCACACTCAACAACCCAGTGTGGCTGTAAGAGGGATGCTGGTATTAGCACGACCAGCATAACACTTGAACCCCAACTGATACAGAGAGTGACAGTCGGTCGTACATCACAGTCGGTCCTGCACTAAGATTAACGCTTTAATATTCAGCGCGACTCACCGGGTGAATGATTAAGCTGCAAACAACATTGCGAACGTCCTTTTCAGTGCAATTGTCAGTGTTTGATAAGACGTCGCCAAATGATTACTTCAGCATATACCTCCCTTCCTCTTTCCCTGATTTCCTATAATTTCTTGCCTGGCTATCCCTCCCTGGCTTTTCCTTGATCTTCCCTTTCTATCTTTTCTATATTTCTTTTCGCTCACTGTCCTTGGATTATCTCTGCACGTCTTCCCAGTTTACCTCACTGTTCTAACCCCTACATCTCTCGAACTAACATTCTTCTCTTCCTACGCCTACGACCCGTCTCCCCAGCTCGTAATTTCTATGCCTCCAAGAAAAGACAAGTGAAAAATGAGGACATGATGGCGTCTATTATCGAGTCAACAGAATATAAAAGAGTTCGGTGCTTCCCAGATTAATGTGTTTTCAAGCCGTTCTGAAGCTGCCCTTTGTTCGTCGCCTGTGAGAAGCTACGCTGTGCTCTGAGTAGCTCGAGTTAGCTTCGAAACGCCTCCGAGCTTCTTGATCCCCAACGTGTGTGTGTGTGTGTGTGTGTGTGTGTGTGTGTGTGTGTGTGTGTGTGTGTGTGTGTGTTCTCGATCGCAGAGACCATTATACTAGGAAAGCTTTCCAATATCTTTCCCTCAATTCATCCGTGGAGGGGACAACAGTCCACGTTTCTTAAAAGAGCTGGTGAGGATAATTACGGTCAAGACAAAATTACGTCTTCAGAACCGCTCGTTTTATTCGTTCGTATCGTCTCCCTTCTTGTATTCTGTCACGAAAACAAAATAAACAGAACTATAGTTTAAAACCTGGTACCCCAGCGGGCGGAGGTTACCGGCGAACTGGAGCATCTGCGTCAACTATGTCAAGCTACATGGACCGTAATGGATCAATTCAGGGCTCTGGACGACCTCCTCCATGCCAACCTCTGGAGGCCAGATCTCCGCTAATCTGGACGAGTTGGACGAGAAGTTTCACTCCGTCTCGGCCTCTCGCTCCGGCAAGTGAACCCTGATTCGTTTTCATCGATCTACACCTGAACCTCTACGCTATTTACTTCTCCCCGCGTTGACTTGTGGTGCACCAGCCGAACCCGGCGCTACTTTACTCCTTAAATCTTTTATTCATTCCTGTGACCCGATGTTTCTCTCTCGGCTGCTTCAGCTGGATGCTTGGCAACCAACCACCACCCTCTCGTTGCTACTCCTATCACTTATATTACTACCGTTGCCTCACTGCTATCGTTCCCTACTCCACCTCTGCTGCTGGGGGTGCTGCCGCTGTCACTAGCTCCCGGTGTTACTTCCGCGTTATTCGTTGCTGTTCCTGTTTACTTCTCCCTCTGCGGCACGTATCTTGCTTTCTCCCTCTGCAGCACGTATCTTGCTTTCTCCCTCTGCAGCACGTATCTTGCTTTCACCCTCTGCAGCACGTATCTTGCTTTCACCCTCTGCAGCACGTATCTTGCTTTCTCCCTCTGCAGCACGTATCTTGCTTTCACCCTCTGCAGCACGTATCTTGCTTTCACCCTCTGCAGCACGTATCTTGCTTTCACCCTCTGCAGCACGTATCTTGCTTTCACCCTCTGGCGATCGTATCTTGTTACTACCAATAGTATTCTAACTCATCTGTTGTTGCTGCTTCTGGTATTTCCCTCCCCGGCTACTGCCCCTTTCTTGTCCTGTTTTGATGAGTTCCTGTTGCCGCTATGATAATTCCGCTGCCGCTCCTGCCGTTCATAATGCTACATCTACGGTCAGTACGGGATCCGGAGTCTATTGGGCCTCGGTGAACCCCTCCCTCCGCCAACCTCCCCCTCATTAAAACACGTTAAGAACTTTCCACTTCCTCACTGCTTCTGGCTGTCGTTGTAAAAAGCTTCCCCTGCTCCAGTGGTTCTTCTTGATCTGCGGTACCGCACCAACTGTGGTACGCGGGAGCCCTCCATATGGTACATGATATCAGTCATGCAAGTTTTGTGGTACATTATACAAGGTTAAGAGACGGGGGCCAGCACGGGTGTAAAACTCTCCCCCCTAGCAACACACAGAGAGTAATGACACACATGTGTGGTGTAGCGGTCAGCGTCGCTGACTATGAATCACGCAAGGGCCTGTTTGAGTTCGAATCCTTACGTGGCTGGAAGGCCACAGCAAATCCAGCTGTTTATCCTCTCCTCGGAAGCTAGTCGATAAATGGGTGGCTGGCTTAGGCTAGTGTGTGTGTGTGTGTGTGTGTAAATATAGGAGTAAACACGTACATATACAGGGTTAAGAGACGAGTAAACACGAGTGTAAAACTCTCTTCCCCTAAAACACACACACACACACACACACACACACGCACGCATAATCACTGATAGACAAATACATTCGAGGTAAATTACTTTGCAATTCTAAACAATTACGCAGATTTATGATATCCTACCAACCCTTTTATTGCCAATTGACCCAGGATCACCCAGCGGGGTCCTTACGACCGTAAAACACCGCGAAGAACGGCAAAGACCGACCGTAGAGTAGGTAGGAAGGTATGTATGTATTGGGCACACGAACCATCCCAACCAGTGAACCCAGGGGCATCACCTTGTACGAAACTAAGGACCTTCAGACGCAGTCAGAGCGGAGAGCGGCGGGTCCCGTGATCCGCGCGCGTTGCCCTGAGTTGATGTGGATCGTATACAGACGTAGCCGGGTGTGTGTGTGTGTGTGTGTGGGTAATGCGCACGGCTGCTACCCTGGCTTGTTGCTCGTTGGGTAAACGTCTGTGGATGCGTCTGGGGAATATTCACGAGGGTCGTTCAGTGCTCCGGTCCAATCCTGTGGTATGGGTGGAACTAAGAGGACATGCAGGATATGAACGTGTGTGTGTGTGTGTGTGTGTGTGTGTGTGTGTGTGTGTGTGTGTGTGTGTGTGTGATTATTTTTGTCCAGTATTTCAGAAGGGGAGTTCCACCATCCATCTCACCCATACATTTCTATCGAACATTTTTCTTTTTATTCATAATTTCTCTTCACTGATGTTAGCACTGTCTTCCCCAACCTCAGCTTCCTCCACACGTCCACTCACTTACTCCACACGTCCCTCACTTACTCCACACACGTCCCTTACTTACTCCACACACGTCCCTTACTTACTCCACACACGTCCCTTACTTACTCCACACACGTCCCTTACTCCACACACGTCCCTCACTTACTCCACACCCGTCCACTCGTCTATTGCTATCTGTCTCCACACACCATTCCCACCTCCTCCTTAATTTCGCTGCTGCTCACTCAATACATCTTTCCACTGAAGAACTCAACACTGTAGGAGCTTAAAGAGCGTTCCATATTCTCTCTTTACGCCACAAAAAAACATTCTAGGGTAAACTTAACTAAAAAGTCTTTGTCTCTTCAATCATATTCTTGACCTTCATCACCATTTATTGACGTATTTCGCTGGACACTTTCAGGGTTTATTTGGTATTTTCTCCTCAAACGTTGAGATAGATAGATAGATAGATAGATAGATAGATAGATAGACAGAGAGAGAGAGAGAGAGAGAGAGAGAGAGAGAGAGAGAGAGAGAGAGAGAGAGAGAGAGAGAGAGAGAGATGCGTCCTCTGACTCGGCCTGAAGCGAAGTCGTAAATTTGTCACTGAAAATTCCCTCGGTCGCGTGCCTCGAGGTAGTCCCGACGCTGACTGTGGTAAAAATGGTTCTTATTCTGACAATTTTTTCGGTGATGAAATACATCAACACACAGACACACGCACACACACACAGACACACACACACACACACACACACACATATATATATATATATATATATATATATATATATATATATATATATATATATATATATATATATATATATATATATATTATCTTAAACTTAGTAATCTAGCTTCTTCTTTCCCCACTCCGATCACGATTTCAACAACTTCAAACCATCCTGCAGATAATAGCACTCTTGTATGTTCCGTACCTCACCTACGAGCTTGGTAACACTTAATATCGCAAATTACGACTAAATTCCTTATGACAAACCATTTAGGTGAAGCCCAAGGAAAGGAAAGCAAAAGTAAAGACTCCTCAAATACACGTTCTATGCTGGGTCTCCTAAAAATAGCGTTCGATCCCTTTTTAAGATCGTCCTCTGTTACCAGAATGCGTTACCAGCTTCAGCTTACTGTAAGGGACGGAATCAAACACCTTCTTACTTATCGAAATGTTCATTGCCAAGGCCAGCTCCAGTACAGCTGGAGGCTGTGAAAACATCTTTGATAAATTCTCTTTAAAAACTTCGCCTTCGTTTCTGAATGTCCTCCACGTCAGTTGCACCTCCACCTCAAATTATCAATTTAATCGTATTTCTTTTTTTTCTGGTCAGACAGTTTGCCTGGGCTGAATCTTCGGAAAGGTTTCGAGAGATCCTTAAATATATTTCAGTGATCTCTTCGTATCTCATTCATTCGTCTTATGTTATTTTACTAAATTCGGTCCTGTTATTCATATACCTTTCTTATGTTGCCATGTTACTGTCCTTTATATGTCCTCCATGGCTTATCAAAATTCTAGCTAGGTTCCAGGCACTGTTTACAGGGCTATTCTATTTCTCTTACTATCCCTCTAACCTCCACAGTTAGCAACTGTTTGAGCAGCTCTTTCATTCTAGGATTGGGAACAAGAAAGGTTGCAAAGCTGTTTTCTTCGCAAGCTCAGAAGTACGGTTTTATATTTCTCGCCTCCGAAGAAAGACATTCAGTCCGACCTAGTTCACGCGACTCTTATCTCATATCGATAGAGCCAGGACTTTTCCCCTTAGGAACCCCATGTTTTCCCTACAGTCTCAGTGCATCCGTTGTTTTCCCAAATGAAGCTAAAGAGTTGGTGCTTTCAAATTCCAAAGATGATTTGTCTGTAAAACCGAGACTAAATCACTGGCGGTCTGATTATTTAGGTCTCTTGTCAACGCTGACTTCCCTTCATCATTCGTGCACACAGTATCATATTTAGCCTGTTAGTTAAACAGAGACAGGAATGCACGGAACCCAAGAGTATGGAATGGGTTAACACAGTCACAGAGTCACTTAGATGGTGTGTGTGTGTGTGTGTGTGTGTTGCTGGATAACGTTTTCCATGTTAGGTGGTGGAGCAGCCGTTTCTGAAGACAGGCAAGACACCTTTAATCATCTTCCCCTCATACAAGTGTGAAGGTGATCTCCCTGCCCCCTCATCAATAGCATTTTCTTCTGTCTCCAGTTTTCCACACACTGGCAAGAAAAACTTCGAATCCTAAGGCTTCATGATAATTGCTTCCTCATTACTTTCAATATACTGTTTCTATGAGAGGGCTTCTCTGTTAGACTGAGCAGTATTCGAACTAATTCTTTTAATTAGAAGAATTTTTTGACCAAGTTCTGGAAGGATACAGACATATAACCGTCACCTCTGAAATACCAAGGGATCCTCCTACTGCTGGGGCAAGTCTACGCCTTTTCTATCTACAATTTCCTGTTGCTAAAGTGCTTTTTTAGTCGTTTCAGAAAGATGTGTTTTTTTTCCCTCAGGACTGTCCGTTGTTCTTGGATTTCTTCAATCCATTCTTTCTTCTCTCGGATTTCTATTCCTCACTGACTCGGTGTGTTCTTCCATCTAAGCAACATTCTTGGATTTCTTCAATCCATTCTTCTCTCTGATTTCTATTCCTCATTGACTCGCTTTGACGTGGCTTTCTAACTCATTCTTCTGTCATCCTGTCACATGCTAGCTGAACTCCGGTCATGAACCCATTGTTTAGCTGGTCATCCACTCTTCATATCTTCATTTAATCTAAGAGTTCTCATCTTTCGCTACATTGATGTTATTTCTTTCTAGAATTTCGTCCTTACTCAGGTTCAGTAATGTCAGAGGTTGGTTGTTGCAGATCATCAAGGATGATCAAGCTTCGAAACTTAACACGTTCAAGTTTGACTCAGATGTGTGTGTGACGAGCTCTACCACAGTTTATCAGCCTAATCGTTTCGTCGGCCATAGATTGCCAGCTCGATGGAATTATGGAAATGTTTCCGACGATTCTCAGGTAATCACATTTCCAGCGCCACTTGTTGTCCCATCCCAATAAAAAAAAGAATATCATTGAGAACTTGCGACTTTATAGCGATAGCTACTTCTCCTAGAATGGATTTCCAGTTGTGAACACTCTTGCCGCCTTTCATGTTCTATCCATACCAGGGGCTAATATTAGCTCCCCTCCTCCCTGCGTCGTCTCCTTCCTCCTATGCTTCCTGGTGAAGTTACCCCTTTGGAAAATTTCTCCTCGGCACGATCCCCTTCCAACTCATCCAGACGCCACTACATATTTATGCCCTCTCTCTCAATTCTCCCACATCCTCCTCTTCCTCCTCTCGCATCTCAACACGTCCCTTCCTTCCTCCCTTCCTTCCTTCCTTCTCCTCCCCTTCATCCCGCTTATCTCCCCAAGACACCGTCAAAGGAAGTGGTACTTACCGAGGAAGCCGGCGATGGCTCCGAAGGGCATGACCACCAGAGAGACGAGGAGGTCTGCCACCGCCAGGGACATGAGGAAGTAGTTGGTGACGTTGTGCAGGCGTCGCTCCAGGCAGATCTGTGGAATGGGGGAAGAGCAGTGAGTGGCGGGGCTGCGAATGGCAGAGAGGAGGGGACTGGTGAGTGGCGGGGGTGGAGTGGTGAATGGGTAGTGAGGACAGGACTGGTAGGGGGTGAGGCTGGAGTGGTGAATAGTAGAGAGGAGGGGACTGGTAGGTGGCGAGCGTTGGTAGGGACTAAGTGGCGAGATTCTAGGCATTTTTCCATGAAGGTGAGTGGCGCGGATGGAGTGGTGAATGGGTAGCGAGGGGACTGGTGGGTAGGGGCGGTGGTAGAGACTAAGTGGAGAGATTCCAAGCATTTCCATGTAGGGGACGGGTCGCGGGTGGAGTGGTGAATGAGTACAGAGGGGACTGGACTGGTGAGTGAGGACTAAGTGGCGAGATTCCAGGCATTTTTCCATGAAGGGGAGGAGAATTACCGGTTGAGTGGCGTGTAGGAGGAGGAGGAGGAGGAGGAGGAGGAGGAGGAGGAAACTGAGTGGTGACGGGATGGTAAACAGAGCGGGTCTTCGAAGCGGACGCGTTCCTGAGCAAAATCTCTGCTGAGGGGGAAAACAAAGAATCTATGACTGGTGACGTAGAAGTGGTGGGTGGTGGAGAGGATCCAGTAGTCTTCAGGGGGATTCTTTAGCAGGTTCTCCTGAAAAACATTCAGCGAGAGGAGGGAGACCCAACCAGCGAATGGTGAAAAGCGAGGTAAGAGAGAATAGTGAGTTTGGGAAGAAATTCCATAGAAAACGGTCTGAATATGAATATAACATCGTACCTAGAACACGGCTGAACGTAGTGTAACCTCGAACTTGAGCAGGGCTAATAAAAGCTCTTAAGCCCTAATGCTCTTAAACGCTATCGAATCTTACTACTCTTAAATGCTATCGATCTGCTGCATTTCAGGGTATCTATCGTCAGCGCCCTCTGGAGGCGAGGGGAGAGCTGTTGAACAGTGAGGGGGGGGGAAATGAGGCTATTTTTGTGAATGGGGTGAGGGCAGGTCGTTTCTGCAGGGAGATGTGTGGTGAGGGGTAATATGGGAGTGGAGAGAAAAATTGATATATATGAGAGAGAGAGAGAGAGAGAGAGAGAGAGAGAGAGAGAGAGAGAGAGAGAGAGAGAGAGAGAGAGAGAGAGAGAGAGAGAGAGAGAACCGGTGGCTTCAGGAGGATCTCCAGGACGTAAAATGGTGGGCAGGATGGAAGGACTAGAGAGGGGAGAGTGGTGAATGATAGGGGAGAACCGGTAAGTGGTGGAGGAAACTGGCTACGTGGTGGAGAAGACTGGGTAAGCGGGAGATGACAACTAACAGGTGGTGGTGGAGAAGAGGTAAGGTGTGGTGATCAAGGACACGGAGAGAGAGAGAGAGAGAGAGAGAGAGAGAGAGAGAGAGAGAGAGAGAGAGAGAGAGAGAGAGTGAATGGGGCAAGACAAGTGTATGACTTTCTTCCCGTCACACACAAATGATAATCATAAAAAGCGATAAAACACACTTACACACACAAAACAAATATCATTATTACTTTTACTATCATTATTATTATCATTATTATTATTATCATTATTATTATTATTATCATTATTATCATTATTATTATCATTAATCTTTGTTATCATCATTATTATCAATATTTTCTATCAATATTATTGTTATCAGTAGTAATAACATTATCATTATGATAATTACCATTATCATTATTATTATTACTATCATTATAATTATATTCATTATCATTAATAATAGCAAAAGCAGTAACAGTGGTACTAGTAGTAGTAACAGGAGAAGTTGTAATAGCAGTAGTAATAGTAATAGTAGTAGTAGTAGTAGTAGTAGTAGTAGAAGCAGTAGTAGTCGTGGTAGTAGTAGCAAGTTTTACACACAAGTCTACGTCACCTACAAATCACTGTTCAACAGCCAATTAAGCAATTCGAGGCCCCAATGTTGCTGTCTACAGCCTCGGAGAGCAAGGCCTATGTGTTCCTCATCCAGTCTGCTTGTACACCTTCAACATGACTCTCTTAGGAAGGTGAACGCCTTCTGACCCCTCCCATCTCCCACTGGGCGATACATCATCCCCTTATTTCTTCTTTTCTTAATTGATGAGACGGCACGGGCAGTTCTGGCCCTAATCAAGGCCATCCCATTAACGCAATAATATATATATATATATATATATATATATATATATATATATATATATATATATATATATATAATATAATTTTCCGAAAGAAGGAACAGAGAAGAGGGCCAAGTGAGGATTTCCTTCAAAGACCCAGTCCTCTGTTCTTAACGCTACCTCGCTAACGCGGGAAATGGCGAATAGTATGAAATATATATATATATATATATATATATATATATATATATATATATATATATATATATATATATATATACGAATAAAGTGTATATGAACGCGCACCTTCATAGAACCTTCATATATATATATATATATATATATATATATATATATATATATATATATATATATATATATATATATATATATATATATATATTTTTTTTTTTTTTTTTTTTTTTTTTTTGCTTTGTCGCTGTCTCCCGCGTTTGCGAGGTAGCGCAAGGAAACAGACGAAAGAAATGGCCCAACCCACCCCCATACACATGCCCTGATTCAATCCACCGACAGCACGTCAACCCCGGTATACCACATCACTCCAATTCACTCTATTCTTTGCCCTCCTTTCACCCTCCTGCATGTTCAGGCCCCGATCACACAAAATCCCCTTCACTCCATCCTTCCACCTCCAATTTGGTCTCCCCCTTCTCCTCGTTCCCTCCACCTCCGACACATATATCCTCTTGGTCAATCTTCCCTCACTCATCCTCTCCATGTGATCAAACCATTTCAAAACACCCTCTCTTGCTCTCTCAACCACGCTCTTTTTATTTCCACACATCTCTCTTACGCTTACGTTACTTACTCGATCAAACCACCTCACACCACACATTGTCCCCAAACATCTCATTTCCAGCACATCCATCCTCCTGCGCACAACTCTATCCATAGTCCACGCCTCGCAACCATACAACATTGTTGGAACCACTATTCCTTCAAACATACCCATTTTTGCTTTCCGAGATAATGTTCTCGACTTCCACACATTCTTCAAGGCTCCCAGAATTTTCGCCCTCCCCCACCCTATGATCCACTTCCGCTTCCATGGTTCCATCCGCTGCCAGATCCACTCCCAGATATCTAAAACACTTCACTTCCTCCAGTTTTTCTCCATTCAAACTCACCTCCCAATTGAATTGACCCTCAACCCTACTGTACCTAATAACCTTGCTCTTATTCACATTTACTCTTAACTTTCTTCTTTCACACACTTTACCAAACTCAGTCACCAGCTTCTGCAGTTTCTCACATGAATCAGCCACCAGCGCTGTATCATCAGCGAACAACAACTGACTCACTTCCCAAGCTCTCTCATCCCCAACAGACTTCATACCCGCCCCTCTCTCCAAAACTCCTGCATTCAACTCCCTAACAACCCCATCCATAAACAAATTAAACAACCATGGAGACATCACACACCCCTGCCGCAAACCTACATTCACTGAGAACCAATCACTTTCCTCTCTTCCTACACGTACACATGCCTTACATCCTCGATAAAAACTTTTCACTGCTTCTAACAACTTGCCTCCCACACCATATATTCTTAATACCTTCCACAGAGCATCTCTATCAACTCTATCATATGCCTTCTCCAGATCCATAAATGCTACATACAAATCCATTTGCTTTTCTAAGTATTTCTCACATACATTCTTCAAAGCAAACACCTGATCCACACATCCTCTACCACTTCTGAAACCACACTGCTCTTCCCCAATCTGATGCTCTGTACATGCCTTCACCCTCCCATATAATTTGCCAGGAATACTCAACAAACTTATACCTCTGTAATTTGAGCACTCACTCTTATCCCCTTTGCCTTTGTATATATATATATATCCTAGCCTGAGTCAGGTACCCATTATGCCGACCAACCTCTGAGGATGAATGAACAGATGGGCTGACTGTGGACAGACTTCCGCAACAACCAGGATTCGAACCGATACGCTCGAACCCTGGGCGGCCCGTGAATGCGTCACGGTCAGGAACGCTATACCGCTACACACACCACGGAGGTCCATTTGCCGTTATGACCGAAAAAACACGATAACGATACGAAAGATAAGCCAAAGTGAACGAACCATCAAACCTCGATTCTGAATATCTGAAGACGACGGGGCGAGGGAAGGAGTCCAGGTGTGCTGGAGGCGCCGCAGTTGGGTAGCAGTCCCGTGCGTTGAGACCAGACGACTGGCATGACCGATCACGCCAACGGCTCCACAGCTGCTCACGGGACAGTCTTGCGTGACGCACGGCATTGCTACCTGCGAACGTGCTTGTAACGAGGGTGCGAGGCCGTGATTGTGAGAGAGGGAGGGAAGAGGGAGGAGAGAGAGGGAGGAGGAGAAGGGAGGAGAGAGAGTGGGGTGTCATTCTCTCTCTCTCTTTCTGTGATTAACTGTTTCTCTTTACCTTTCCATGTCGCTGGTCGTGACCGACACATGGCAACGAGGGGGGGGGGGGGGGGGGTAAAGCTGATAATCATTTACTCTTTTCCCTTAATTGATGAGTTTTTTTGTAACACTCCCCGTCGTCGAATCTGTTCCTTTGAGTTTATCTTACTTTGAGTTATCGTTTTTCCTTTCTTACTTTGTTATCTTTTCCTTTCTTACTTTGAGTTATCTTTTTTCTTTCTTATTTGAGTTATCTTTTTCATCTTTTTTACTTTGAGTTATCTTTTTCATCTTTCTTACTTTGAGTTATCTTTTTCCTTTCTTACTTCATCCTTTTTCTTTCTTACTTTGAGTTATCCTTTCTTAATGAGTTATCTGTTTTTCTTTCTTACTTTTCCTTTCTTACTTTGTTATCTTTCTCTTCCTTTCTTACATTTGAGTTATCTTTCTCCTT